>NC_092140.1:88983110-89286140 GCF_043159975.1 Macaca nemestrina
TTCTAACTGCTCTCTGTTGAAAATGTCTTTATTGGATTTTAGAAGGATAGGATTCTAAAACACAGTAGTGAAACGTTATAGAACCTCGAAACAATAAAAATTAAGTAGACTAAATTCTTTCTATATTAAATTGAGAGTTTCTAGCTACTTAAATAATGAAAATCAGATCTCTGTTATAATATTTAGGGTGAGAGTGTTAAAGAAATTGATGTACGACTCACTTTAGTATTTTAGTTTAAGTAAATTTAAGGAGATCTAGAAGACTGTGTGTTTCCTTTTAGAAGTGCCGTTTGTCTTAGGTTTCAGCTGAGCTGTGTCTCAATATGAGTCAGACACCTCCATCTGGTGGCCCAGCCATAAAATTCCCATGCCATGCTTTTTCAAGATGCTCTACATTTGTGTTGTTTCAAATTTCTGAGTTTTTAAATTAATAGCTTAATCCTATTTTAAATGTTTTTCTCAAAATGTATTTCTCATGCAAAAGTGAATGATAGTCAAAATAATTAGTGACCTTTAGGAAGCTAAGCATGTCTCATCTGTTCCTACAAATCACTACTAGTCATGAAAGACGGATACATCCTTATGGCCAGTGAAAATAGCATTTTCTTCTATTTCTCTGAAGAGAAGAAAATAGTTTATTTTAAATCGTTTAATATTTAAATTATCATTTCACAGTGATGCAGGCACAGCTCTTTTCAATATTCTATTTTATCATCCTGTGATTATTTATTAAGGAACAAGATCAAAAGCCTCATTTTAAAACCAAGATATATTATCCCTTTTGCTTTCTCATAATTTACCAAATTAATTCCTTTATTATAGAGATATTTTTATTTTGCATTATTTTGGCCGGTTTTCTTCCTGAAGAATCAATGCTGATGTTTATTCAACATACATAAAATTGGGATTATGTAGGGTTTTTTCTCATATATTTAGAATACTTGAGAATCTGCAAATATATAACTTTAATGTCATTTATTATTTAACTCAACTCATAATGGACTTTTTTCAATCATTAAACAACCCATCTCTCTATTCCATACTCTCAAATCACTGCTCTGTGCTTACCCCACCTCTACTCTCAAACCATTCTGATGCCTTCAGAATATGAGCTGGGACTCACATTTAATTTATTAAATGAGTTAATAAATGCTGTGTTTCAACAGGATCCTTTATTTATTTATTCTGTTAAATCCAGCCATCTACTTAAACAGGAATCTCCTCTTACTGTATATACAATTGAAATTAATATTGGAGAGTTCAGCAACTAACAAGATTTCTGATTAACTGTTACACAACATAACTTCTTAATCATGCCATGTTAATATTTATGAAGACTTTTAAATTTCTATTTGATATGTACTATCTCTCATCATCGTTTCAACTGATTTTGAGTGTGTATTAACTCTAATTAACTAATTTTTCATCATCTTGTGTCCTGTATGAGAACAACAGTTCTGTCATTGTTAACTTACTCTGCGTTTCAAATGTCATATAGATTATACACGTTTGTTCACTCTTTCTTTTGATTCATGTGCAGCACTTTTTTTTTTTTTTTTTTTTTTTTTTTTTTTTTTTTTTTTTTTTTGAGACGGAGTCTGGCTCTGTCCCCCAGGCTGGAGTGCAGTGGCGCGATCTCCACTCACTGCAAGCTCCGCCTCCCAGGTTCACGCCACTCTCCTGCCTCAGCCTCCCGAGTAGGTGGGACTACAGGCGCCCGCCACCACGCCCGGCTCATTTATTGTATTTTTGGTAGAGATGGGGTTTCACCATGTTAGCCAGGATGGTCTCGATCTCCTGACCTCGTGATCCACCCGCCTTGGCTTCCCAAAGTGCTGAGATTACAGGCATGAGTCACCACGCCCGGCCCATGTGCAGCATTCTTTAGCCATTGCCCATTGACTAGTAAAACTCCCACACTGAAGAAATGAGAATAAAAACATTCTTGATTTAAAAAAATAAATTATTTTTTAGAATAGTAATGTAACAGTATAACCAGAAAGGAATGTTCTTTTCCTTTTCAGAGGCGAGCTGCTGATAATTTGAGAAGACATCACCAGTACCAAGTAAGTTGTCCTTGTACTATGTCTTGAAATTTTCATTAAAATAAAATGCAGTCCCCCCTTCAGAACTGACTCAGGAGGAAATGTATTTACTCACTGAGTATCAATACTCTTGTTCTAAAATGCCTCAGGAAGTTATGAGGAACCTGGTGAAGCGATACGTTGCTGCAATGATTAGAGATGCTAAAACTGAAGAAGGCCTGACCGAAGAGAACTTTAAGGTAACCGTTTTCATGTCCATCACAAGAGGCAGATTGTGCAGAATATTAATCCAGATAGAGGACATTTAAAATCAGAGCTAGAAACGTGGCTGTGTGTTCCAGCAAGCCTGTGTGCCTTCTCATCTTTCCACTGAAACCCTACGGACCTGTAAAAAGAAAAGCTAGTGATGAAATTTCTTCTCAAAATACGATGTTTTCACACATACAGAGAAAAGCCTAGTGATTAAGTCATTCTGACTTACCTGATCCCAGAGTGAGCTTGTTTCTGAAATTTCAGCCTGATCTTAAAATCTGAAACATTTAGTAACTAACACACTAACAACAAAACTTCGTGTGTTCTGCAAAACTTTGATAGCAGAAAATTTAAGATTTGAGTTTAATTGTAACTAATACACTTAAAAACATTCTCCTTGATATTTTTTAAATTGTGTAAGAGGAAATAAGTAAAATGTGTAAAATACTATATTCTTGAATCACATGTTTAAAATAATTTAGGTTAAAATTATTTAGTTAGTGTTTAGAGATTTTGGAAGAATGATTAAGGTCCATAAGATCTTACAGGCCAAAACAAACAAACACATTAAACAAAATCTATAGGAGATATTTAACATAGAAAATAGCAGGTTTGAACGTGAGAATGAAGTAGTGAATTAGGTAAGAAGATAGAGAAATTACAAAACCTAAAGTGCAGGTTGAAAACTAGCTAGAAGCCCAGATTTTCTTTGCAGTCATAAAGTTCAAATTGTAATGTTAAATGATTCATGTTGCTTTAGGAGATAGGTTAGGGCAGGAAGCCACCAAGAAGGCTGCCATCAGGTTAAGACTGAGAATTCAGTTGCCCCAAAAGACAAGTTAAAAGGATGAGTCTAAGAAATGTCGTTAGATCCGAAGAAATTCCTAGGATGCAGAGGCTGACCCAGATTTAGGGGGAAAGTCCTCTTTAAGACAGTAAACAACTGCAAGTAACTACCAGCTCTTAAAAAGTTAGGCTCCACATAATTTTCAGATCTCCCTGTGGACAGAAAAATGTGCCAATATTAAAAATCCTATGAAATACACCCCAGAGACAGTGAAGTAACTTGGCAGCAGATGACTCATTTGGAGAGGAAGTCTTCGAAACTGTAGTCCCAGAGAAACCCAATATACTCAGCTGCGCGTTGGTGGCAAAGATAACTCATGTTTCTTTTTGCATCAACCTTAGGAAGTGTCCTTCCCAATTCCAATAAGGAAATTAGTAGACATCAAAATGACATCAAGTATCTGTGAGAGAACTTGGAATTCTAAATAGAACCACAGGAGAGTAGAATCCTTGTTTCTGAAAAGGAGTGAAAACAGTTCTGACCTATACATGAGACAAGAAAATGGTATTTCCAAATGTTTAAGTCCTAACCTAATTTTTCATTTTAAATTCTACATAGGAACTAAAGCAAGACATTTCTAGTTTCCGCTTTGAAGTTCTGGGATTACTAAGAGGAAGCAAACTTTCCACAATACAATCTGCAAATGCCTCGAAGGAGTCTTCAAACTCGGCAGACTCAGATGAAAAGAGTGATAACGAAGGTAATAGCAAGGACAAGAAAAAGAATTTCAGCCTTTTTGATTTAACCACCCTGATTCATCCGAGATCAGCAGCAATTGCCTCTGAAAGACATAACATAAGCAATGGCTCTGCTCTGGTGGTGCAGGAGCCACCCAGGGAGAAGCAGAGAAAAGTGAATTTTGTGACCGATATCAAAAACTTTGGGTTATTTCATAGACGATCAAAACAAAATGCTGCTGAGCAAAATGCAAACCAAATCTTCTCTGTTTCAGAAGAAGTTGCTCGTCAACAGGCTGCAGGACCACTTGAGAGAAATATTCAACTGGAATCTCGAGGATTAGCTTCACGGGCTGACCTGAGCATTCCCGGTCTCAGTGAACAATGTGTGTTAGTAGACCATAGAGAAAGGAATACGGACACACTGGGGTTACAGGTAGGCAAGAGAGTGTGTCCATTCAAGTCAGAGAAGGTGGTGGTGGAGGACACGGTTCCTATAATACCAAAGGAGAAACATGCAAAAGAAGAGGACTCGAGTATAGACTATGATCTAAGCCTCCCAGACACAGTCACCCAGGAAGATTATGTGACCACAAGATTGTGATACTTGAAGGAGGAAGCGTTTACCATACACATATATATTTTCCGTAGTGCTCTGGGTGTGGGAAAATGTTTAAATTGTATTAGCAAATGCTAAGTTACACTTTATAGCGTTTCTCAACTGTGGCATATTAACCTGTAACATGTTTAAATAAGGCAAAGGCAATCAAAAACCTTTTTGTTTTGTAGCCTGCTTTTGCTTTCACAATTTGTTTTACAATTGTTTTTGTTAATAAATAAATGCACCTTGTATTCTTGTACTGTTGCAATAACCCACAGAAACATTTTAGCTATCTTTTTCAATTAAAACAGATGTCATTTATTTCATGTGGTAGTTGACTCCTAAAATAGCTATTTTTATATGCAAAAACCAATGTGGCTGAAATATTATAGCTTTTCATAATTTTTTAGGGTCTCTAGAGAGGGTTCCTTGCCAAGGACTTTTCACCTAGTCCTACAGTTTGACTTTAAAACACAAATATTACCAAATTATTTCTTAAGGACATGTAAATAATTGTTGTACACAATTAAAGCAAGCAAGTCTTCTTCTCGTGGAGTCATGTCTAAACCCCCTCAAAGTCACAAATACTTTGTAGGGTTTTAGGTTGTTCCAGGGTTTCCTTTCAGTAAGTAAAAGAAGTGTTTGTCTTAATACATTTTGATGATTGATGATTTTCAATGACATTTTGTCAGAAAAAAACTCGCCCCTCCAGTTTTTTTTAATTACCTATTTCAGATTCCACTGCTTATCAGTATAAATATGAGTCTTTATGAATAACTGAAATTCAAAAATATGGCAAAAATTCTCAGTTATAGAAAAGAATAAACCATAATACTGTAAGCACATTTAACAAGCAAGATGATTGCATACTAATAATATCCAAATGAAAATGAATGTATTCTAAACAATCTAAATCTAAGTAAAGTTGAATTCCAGTATTTTCAATCAACGCAATATTGTAATCAATTCAAAAGAAGTACAAAAACCTAGCAGTCTCCTCTTTTCACCAGTAATCATTATATATTTCTTTAAAATTAAAATCACTCAAAAATCATTATTAATTTTATCAGCAGATATAGATATATAGTTTTGCCTATAGGAAAAGCATTCTTATTTCTTGTTTTTCTTTCTGTTGTTTGCAAGATAATTTAGCTTATAATAATTCACTGAACTATTACAAGGAAAGTGTTTCCAATTTACATAAAATTGGTACTAGAAACTTAAAGCTTAAATTACATTGCTTGTGTCTATTTAAGCCACTATGGGAAGCTTCTTCACCACATAAAATTAGCATTTATTTCAAATAAATGGAAAAATGCTAAGTTCATTTCAAAAATTACTCTGCAGACCTCAGAAATTGCATATAGTTTATCATTGACCCCAAACGGCATAATGTTATGGGACTCAGTTTCTCATTAACAAACATCAAAAATAAGGAATAACAGCAATAACAATGCCAGTCTCTGTTCTATTCCTATACACCTATTAACATATACGTACTGCTCTTAACAGCCCTCTGAAGTAGCTCCTGTTTTTGTCCCCATTTTACAGATGATGAAACTGAGACCAGCACTAACTGGCTAAGGTAACACAGCTCGTGATGGAGCTGTGATATGTCCATCAGAGCCATTCCCTTCACCACTGCATTGTACTGCCTTTCAGAACATAAAAAGAGCAAGTTATAAAATATGCATATACAGGGGTTACCATGGCCACTTCTGAAGTCCTATACCTTGAGAGAGAATGAGTATGGTAAGCTTCATAAGTGTCCCTTCTTCTAAAGCAAGAGAAATGTGCAAAATATAAAATGTGCTGTATTTGATTCTTTAGACTAAATGACATTAAAGCTAGTAGATTTTAAAAACATACTTAGTATGTGATCTCAGAACTCAATTTGAAATACTAGATTTTAATTTTCAGAAAAGCCAGGAGCACTAAGCCCCTGTTCACTCCTAAATCTAGTTTTTGGGGACTTAAGAATGGACCAGATAGATTTGGAGAAACACAAGCCTAATGAATGTATTTATTGTTTCAAGAACATCTTTATCTTAAGTATATTAGGGCTCAGAGCAAATCCTGGGGCTACTCAATTTTTTCTAAATCATACATACTGTAGTAGAGAAATTGTAGGCCTATTCTTAACATTTGGGATATTTTCCATTAATTTCTTTTTGCCTCTCCTGTGCATTGCTGTTTCGTTTTGTTTATTCCCAAAGTCAGGACACTATACATCACCATTATACATACTTTACCAGAATTTAATTTCAAATTCTCTCTGTTCCTTCAAGCAACACCAGTAACAGTACAAGCAACAAAACCTTTTTTCCCCAGTAGCTTATTTACATCAGGGGTTAAGGTGCTGACATTTTATAGGGGAACATGATGGTAGTAGAGGAATGTGTTTGGAGCAAGTAAGACCATCCTTTTCAGTGTCCTAGAAAGGATGATTCTAACAACCCCCAGATGTTGCTGACAGATGTGTTTATGAGTATGAACAAAGTGTTGGATATTATTAGTACCAGCTGCTACTAATATAACTAGAATTGAATGCTATTCTAAATATGTAGTGATATTATGTAGCATTAGTGAAGATGAGTAAGGATAAACTAAGAAAAGTAAAACAACAGCAGGATAGCAAGCAAAGAAATGTTATTTCTTTGAGGTCTGTAAGTGAGTACTTCAGGATTTTCATTTCTACTCATATTTCTATCCACAGAAATTTCTAAATGCTACAGAGAAGTTTGAAGTCACCTTCATTTACATAAACAATATTTCTCCTTTTTCATACTCTCTTAATCTTAAAAAATCTATTTTTCTTAAATTTTGTGTCTGAATTGGGTGAAGGAGCGTGTTGAAAATTCGGTTTAATAGACTAGCAGGTAAGTTTAAAACACTTTGTTTATCACAAGTATATTTTGGAAGCTCCATTTATAAGAAAATATGCTATAAAGATGTACCTCATCATTTGTAATAAAGGTTTTCCTTAAAATTTCTGTGCAAATAAATCTATATTAACTTCAGTAAGGAAATTGGCTATATTTTTTTAAATGGTGGTGAATTATTTTATAAAACGATAAGTAATTTTTCAAAGTGCTAAACATCCTCAAAATGTATGTTTCACGAGCTGAATATTTGTATATCAAATTTTCTTAAAATAGTTACTCTATCTACTGGATGGCAATTAAACTAATGCAAAAACATACTCACTTTCCTGCTTTGACATAGACAACAACTTGAAATACTTTAGTGATCAAACAAATTAATGAAAAGTCAAGGATAGTAGACTTACCATGCTATTCTTAAAGAAGGTAGGTCAATTTTCTAGCAAAGGTGGAGGAAACATAAGTAACAATGGCATAAGAATATATTCTTCTAACATTCGATAATCCTTAATAACTCTGGGATTTAGTTGAATAAATGACTATCCAGTCTCACGGCTCTTTATTGAAGAGAGGCCACCAAGTTTTGAAATCTGTCCATTCTTAGTCCTTGTGTATTGTATTTTTATCTGTCTTCTACAGTGTACACAGCTGCCTTCCATGCTGTGTCCTTAAAACTCAACCTAGTAAGAACCATCCATTGTGGCCCTGTAAACATGCTTACAATATATTTTTCTTTTTTGGATTATCTGAAATCCTGACTTAAAACTAATCATAGAATTTAGAAATTTAATATTACTGGCATTCCTCTTAACTCCAAAACCATGATTCTGATTTTACAATGTCTGAAAAGGCATTTTATTTATACAGTGTTATCACGTGCCTTTTTTAATTTAAATTTTAGAACCATGTTAAACAAGTTCACTATAGATAACTGGGGAAAGTAAAGCCCAGGGAATTTATGGAAATTATCTAAATTTACCCAGGTGTTTGGTGGTCAAGTTGGGGGCTTAAACAAACACCTCTCCTCATCTCGATATTTGGATGAGACATCACATTATAAATGCTTTGACCACTGACTTTTTGTTTGGGGAACATTTTGTCCTCTTTGCCCTTGTAGAAGATATAGTTGTCCAAACATTCAAGTTAAAATTCAGAATTAATACCATGTTATCTTTTGTTTTTCTACAAAGTTGTGTTCAGAGAATTTTTTCAAAGTTGGTTTCTTACTGTTTTCAGAAAATACACTGTTCATTTTCACTGAAAGTGTAGATTTTATGGTAACCTATATGCATATTGGTAATAATAAAATGTATTAAATAATATCAAAGCTTCTCAACTGAAAAACGATAGAGATGGACAATGTACAGTTGAACTAAGATTGAGACAGTGGGACCAAACCTGGGTACAGTCACACCGTTACTAGGCTGACAGTGAAGATGTCTCGGCAGGTCAAATTCACCAGCAGCAAAACCATTAATTTCCTCTAGAGCTGCACCGTTCAATAAGGTAGCTCCTATCCACATACGGCTATCAATCACTTACAAGTGTGACAAGTCTGAATTAAGATGTGCTGTAAGTGTGAAGCACACACCAGATTTCTAAGACAGTATGAAAATAATGTAAACTAGCTCATAAATATTTTATATTGGCTACGTAGTGAACTGATAGTATTTATGAAGTATTGATTTAAAATATACTAACTAAACGAGTTATGTTTCTTTTTTCCTTTTTCAATGTGGCTACTAGAAAATTGAAAAATATGTATGTAGCTTGCATTGGTGCCTTGCAATGCATTTCTATTGGACACTGCTGCTCAGGAACATTTGTATTTGTCTCAGTCAACTCATGTATCTCCATCATGTGAATTACAACGGTAGAAAATTCTGTATTTAATTATTCAAAAACATTTTATGCAGCTCTATTAAAGTTTGCAGTCTCTCCTTGATTCCTAATCTTCTAATGGAATCACTGGTCATAATTTGCTGTTTTTCCATTGCCTTTACAAATGTATTAATATATAAATATACATGCAGCTATATAGGTTATGGTTTTCTCATTTTTATCAAGAATTTCATCACACTATACCTATAACAATGTTTTTATCTAACAGTGTATCATGGAAACCTTTTCTAAAGTAATTAAATATACAGGAGCCATTTGAATCTGTATAAATTCCTCCACTAGTTATTTTACCTAGTGAAATATTATCACATGCTATTTTTAAAACCATGATAAAAGAGCTACTTATTGGAGAAAACACAAGGTTTTGTTTGTTTGTTTGTTTTTTGAGACAGAGTCTCTCTCTGTTGCCCAGGCTGGAGTACACTGGCGCGATCTTGGCTCACTGCAACCTCCGTCTCCTGGGTTCAAGCGATTCTTCTGCCTTAGCCTCCTGAGTAGCTGGGATTACAGATACGTACCACACGTCTGACTAATTTTTGTATTTTTAGTAGAGACGAGATTTGACCATATTGGCCAGGCTGGTCTCAAACTCCTGACGTTAAGATCAGCCCGCCTCGGCCTCCCAAAGGGCTGGGATTACAGGCGTGAGCCACCGCACCCAGCCTACAATGTATTTAAGTGATGAGAAGTGCCTGATAGACAACAAGGTGTGTCTGAAAGGCAAATAAGCTCATTTCTCTCTTTTGTTTACAATCTTGCAGGGCTGGGTTTCTGGTACCAGCATCGCTTCTCTGCATCGTTCTCTCACACACTATACTTTAGCCATTCTAAACTTCTTTTAGCTACTTATGAGTTAGTATTGTTTTTTCTCTAACATTTGCAAACATTGTTTTTCCATGCTTGAATAAGAATTGTACCAAAATTTTATTACTTTAAATAATTTTAATACAGGATGTTAATTAATTCTAGTTGACTTATTTTATGATTTCTTTTAGGTCTAATCTAATTGTTTTACCAAATTCCTTCTGTGTTTTTTTTTTTTGTTTTTTGTTTTTTTTTAGAAAATCTTTTCCTAATACTGTACATAAAGGGCCAGGTTTCCCCTCTGGAAATGAGGTGTACTTTTCGAGAGGATTAATTACACCCAGCAGACAACTCACTGTGCTGCTTCAGCATTCAGAATGCAAAATGCTCTGTACTTTGGGGGAAAGCAGGAAACTGATATTTTTTCATAGCTGCTGTGGAGTGACTGCAAGTTAGGCACTTCATCTCTTTAGACTTCAGTTGCTGATATTTGAAATTTCTGGATGAAAATATCTTACCTATCTCAAAATTATGAAACGATACTAAGTCATCTTTCTAAAGTTAGAAGTACCAAATATGAAATTAGAAAAAAAGGTTTTTTAGATTATCGTAGATTCATATTCAATTGTAAGAAATAATGCAAGCATTCCTCATGTACCATGTACCCATCTTCCCCCAACGGAAACATCTTTCAAACTGTAATGCAAATATTGCAGGATTTTCACGTGTGTTTCATTATCCACTGATGTTACGCTTATTTCCAAAGATTTACATGTACTTACGTGTGTGTATGTGTATGTGTGTGTGTGTGTATTTGTGTGTTTATTTCGTTTTATACAGTTTGACCACACATACAGGTTTGTGTATCCACAACCTGGATACAAAATACAGAACAAATAAATATAGACAAAATACAGAAAATTTCCATCACCACAAGAATCCTGAAATTGTCCTTTTAGAGAAATACCTCAGAAATATTGTTGGTTCAGTTCCAGACTACTGCAATAAAGCAAATATCACAATAAAGCAAGTTATACAAATTTTTTCATTTCCCAGTACATATAAAAATCACCCAGCTGGACAGCAATGTTCCCCAAATCCACGAGACAAGGAGTTCCTTCTCTGAAAAAATTGGAACTACAGAGAATCTAGACCAGGACTCAAGGACAGTGGAGAGCATAGTTAACTGAAAGTCAGGTCTGGATTTTAGAGCAGCAGGAAAAACAAATGTCATATACAAAGTGCTTCGAATAAGAACAAATAAGACTTTTAAATATCAGTACTCAAATTGATAGCAGGGTTTGCAGAATGTTTGCTTTTTTTTTTTTTTTTGTCCAAACATGTGATTTGAAGTGACAAAGTTTGGGTCCTATTCTCTTTGAATGTTTGGCTCTTATATTTATGTTTATAAACAAGTATACCACTGGATCATGATAAATAACAAAGTTTCAATGTAGAGTATTAGTTTTTGTCTTCTCTTTCATCAGTGAAGACAGAATTCTGAATGTTATTTTCTTCTGAAAGTTAGAGGAGGCATCAAAAGTTGAAATTTAGCAGATGTATTTTTCAGATTTTAATTACCAGAAAAAATATTATTTTTAGGATTCAATGACTATTATTGACTATGTAACTAATAAAATGTTATTATGGTACTTTTAGATTAAAAGTCTATTCCAAAGTGCATTTTGGTTTTTCAGATGTTCTGAATAAAAGTATTGAAATTTTGAAGTGGGTGGAGTTCCCTCCCTTCTCTTTGGGTTAGTTTCTAAAACTTAATGAAATGGAAAGCAAGTGTCTTTTCCCCCTAAAAAAAGGTTACATTTTATTCCTTATTGTACTGAGACCCAAATAAAATAGATAAATCAGAAAAAAAAAGTTACATTGATACTATACTATAGTCCATTAAGTATGTGATAGCACTATTTCTAAAAAGCAATGTACATGTCAAAAGCAATGTACATATCTTAACTAAAAAGGGTTTATTGCTAAATATTGCAAACAATAACCTGAACCTTCAGTGAGTTGTAATCGTTTTGCTGGTAAAGGGCCTTTTCTCTATGTTGATGGCTGCTGATTTATCAGAGTGGTTGTGGCTGACTTTTGGGGTCACTGTGGCAATTTTTTCACATAATACAACATTGAAGTTTGGTGCCTTGATTGACTCTTCCTTTCACAAAAAAATTTTCTCTGTAGCATCTGATGCTGTTTGATAGCATTTTACTTATAGAACTTATTTCACAGTTGGAGTCAGTCATTTCAAAACCTACTGCTGCTTTAGCAACTAAGTTTAAGTAATCATCTAAATCCCTTGTGGTCATTTTAACAATCTTCACAGCATCTTCACCAGGAGTAGATTCTGTCTAAAAAAACAGCCACTATCTTTGCTCATCCATAAGAAGCAATTCCTCAGCTGTATTAGTTTTATCATGAGATTGCAGCGATTTAGTTATATCTTCAGGCTCCACTTCTAATTCTAATTCTTTTGCTATTTCTACCACATCTGCAGTGACTTCCTCCACTAAAATATTGAAAACTTCAAAGTCATCCATGGGGACTGGAATCAGCTCCATCCAAATACTGGTTCATGTTGGTACTTTGACTTCTCCTCATGAATCACAAATGTTATTAATGATATCTACAATGGTAAATTCTTTCCAGAAAGTTTTCAATATACTTCGCCCAGATCCATCAGAGGAATCGCTATCTATGGCATTTACAGCCTGACAAAATGTATTTTTTAAATAATATGACTTGAAAGTCAAAAATTGTCCTTGATCCATGGGCCGTAGAATGGATGCAGTGTTAGCTCACATGGAAACATCTCTTGGTATCTCTCCATCCGAGTTCTTAGGTGACCAGGCACACTGTAAATGAACAGTAGCATTTTAAAAAACAAAACAAAACTTGTTCTGAGCAATAGTTCTCAACAGTGGGCTTAAAATATTCAGTAAACCATGCAGTAAACAGATGTGCTGTCATCTAAGCTTTGTTGTACCATCAATAGAGCATAGGCAGAGGAGATTTAGCATAGTTTTTAAGGGCCCTAGGATTTTTGGAATGGTAAATGAGCACTGGCTTCAGTCAACAGCTGCATTATACCCTAACAAGAGAATCAGCCTATTCTTTGAAACTTTGAAGCCAACCATTGACTTCTCCTCTCTAGCTAGAAAGTCCTAGACAGTATCTTCTTCCAGTAGAAGGCTGTTTTGTCTTCTGGACACTTCACTGCAGCTTCTACATTAGCACTTGCTGCTTTACCTTCCACTTTTATGTTACGAAGATTGCTTCTTTTCTTAAACCTTATGAAACAATCTCTGCCAGCTCCAAACTTTTATTTTCCAGCTTCCTCACCTATCTCAGTCATCATAGAATTGAAGAGAGTTAGAGTTTTGGTCTGGATTAGACTTTGGCTTAAGGGAATGTTGTGGCTGGTTTGATGTTCTATCCAGACCACTCAGACTTTCTTCATATTAGCAATAAGTCTGTTCTGCTTTAACCTTTGTGTGTTCACTGGAGTCAAACTTTTAATTTCCTTCAAGAACTTTTTCTTTACATTCACAATTTGATTGTTTTGGTGCGAGAGGCCTAGCTTTCACCCTATCTTGGCTTTTAACAAGTTTTCCTCACTAAACTTCATTACATCTATAGCTTTTGATTTCAAGTGAGAGATATGCAGCTCTTTCTTTCACTTGCACACTTAGAAGACTTTGCAAGGTTATTAATTGGCCTACTTTCAATATAGTTGTGTCCAGGGCACAGGGAGTCCAAAGGAAGGGAAGAGAGAAGGGTAATATTCAGTCAGTGAGGCTGTCAGAACAGACCACATTTATGGATTTAGTTCACCATCTTACATGGGCACAGTCTGTGTTACCCCCAAACAATGACAATAGTGACGTCAAGGATCACGGATCACAGATTACTATAACAGATATAATAATAATGAAAAGGTTTACAATATTGTGGAATTGCCAAAATGTGACACAAAGGCACAAAGTGAGCACATGCTGTTAAAAAGATGGCATCCATAGACTCGCAGGTTCCATTTGTAAAACAATGCAATATCTGTGAAGCACAATGGAGAAAAGTGCAGTAAAACAAGGTATAGCTGCATAATACTTCCATTTCCCCTCCTCTACCCCCGCACCCATCCCTAACCCCTGACTATCACTAATTTGTTATCCATTTTTTATCATTTTGTCATTTCAAATCAAAACATTTACCAGTGTTACATAAATGGAATTATGTAGCATGTAACCTTTAGAGGTTAGTGCTTTTCCCTCAGCATAATTCTTTGAAAATTTATTCAAGTTGTTTGTTTATATCCATCAATAGTTTGATTCTTTTTTATTGCTCAGTTAAATTCCCTGGTGTGGATATAACAGCGTTTGTTTAGCGTTTCACCCATGGAAGGATAGCTAGGCTATTCCCAGTGTTTGGCTAATACAAATAAAGCTGCTAAGAACATTTATGTACAGGTTCTGGTGTGAACATAATTTTTATTTGTCTGGGACAGATGCCCAGAACTACAATTGCTAGGTACTATGGCAGTTTCATACTTAGTTTTATAAAAGACATGTCAGTGTACTATATACATTTTACACACTCGCCAACAACATATGAGTGATTCTGTTTCTCTTTTTTTGCTAGCATTTTATGTAGGTACCAGTTTGTATTTTACTCATTCTGATTCCTATGTGATAATATCTCATTGTGATATTAATTTGCATTTTCCTGATGGATAATGATTTTAAACACCATTTCTTGTGTTTCTTCCCCATCTGTATGCCATCATGGTGACATGTCTGCTCATGTCATTTGTCCATTTTCTAATTAGACTGTTTGTACGTTTGTTTTTATTGCTGACTTTTTGAGTGTCCTTTTTATATTTGAGATACCAGTCATCTGTCGGATGTGTTCTGCAAATATTTTCTCCCAGTCTGTAACTTGTCTTTTCATCTTCTTGACAGAGTTTTCAACAAAGCACAATTTTAAGATTTTAGGTCCAATTTTTTGATCTCACTTTTTACAAAAATTCGAAGAACGCTTTGCCTAGATCATGAGGATTTCATTCTATGTGTTTTTTTCCTAAAGGTTGTATTCTTTTGTGTTTTATATGTAATCATACTGTCTTTCCCATTTTTCAAGTACATTAAATAGTATACCGTATTAGTTCATTTTGCATTGCTATAAAGGAATACCTTGGGCTGGGTGATTTATAAAGAAAAGAGGTTTGGCTCAGGGTTCTGCAGGCTGTGCAAGCATGGTGTTGGCATCTGACCAGCTTCTGGTAAACAAGAAGCTTTTATTCTTGGCAGAAGGCAAAGGGATATCAGGTGTGTCCCATAGTGAGAGAGAGCCCGAGAGAGTTGCTATACTCTTTTAAACAACCAACTCTCGTGTGAACTCATTACTACGAGGAGGGCACCAAGTCACTCATGAGGGTTCTGTCCCAATTACTCAAACACCTTTCACTAAGCACCAGCTCCATCACTGGGATCACAATTAAAAGATTTGGAGGGGACAAATAAATAAACCACATCACATACATACAGATTTATAGAAGAAAAGTAAGCTTCAGGAATAGAATCACACATGTATGCATAGAGGAAATGATGAGGGGAATGGTGAACGGCAAACATGCAGTTATTAATAGCAGTAAAATGAGGAGACAACACGAAAGAAGAATCATTTTTATGAGATAAAAACTAACCCAGTTACCCTGAAATTGTAGCCAGACTTTTCTGAAGTTTGAAAAAAAAAAATAAAACTCAAGTAATTTTTCAATTCTATTACATTTCTTTCTCGCAACTTCTTGAACCAGATGGAGAAGCAATAAAGATGAGAAAAATTGCTCTGATGAGACTGGAAGCCAGAAATAAATAAATTTAAAAAGTTCAAATGCAAACCACATCATGAAATCAATGGCTGTTTGAAAAAGCATGAGATTGCAGAAATACAGTATGGCACCCTGTGTTCTAAAGAATATTCGCTAAATTTGAAGTTTGTATGTAGCTACCATTGAAACCACCAATCATGTGTTTCTTTTTAGCTTTGACAGTGAATAATGACAACAAAAGAAAATAACCTGGGTAAAAAAAAATTAATGTAATTCATTGGTATAAACTAAATCAAATTAGAATAATGAAATTATAATTTTATGAGACTGTGTATAAACCATTAAACATTACAATTTAGTGCCCAGCAAAAATATAGCCATTTAATGATAAAGCGTGTGGCATGAAATTCCCATGTGAATTAAAATCATTTGCGAGGCTTGCATTAGAAGGATAATTATTTTTAATAAATAACCATAAAAATGTAGACTAGAGTTTTGGCTAGGTCATTATGATATATAACATCATAATATTTTTATTCTCTGATGAAAATATAGCAATCAAATAAATTGTTTAATCAATGGAAACAATTGGAATTCTCTTATAAATTTGAAGTTGCCACTTTTTACAAAATTCAAAGTTGGAAATAGTAATTTCATGTATAAGATAATCTGGATCTCTAATTTGGCTTTCACTTTCTATTATTTTCCATTTTTCCCCCAAATTAGAGTTTTGACTCTGTGTCAAAAAATGGAAGGAAAAAGATGAAGAATGCTTTCTATAGGAACTCACGATGTCAAGTCGGGAAAAATCTCACTTACGTTTTACATTGTAAAATCAGAAACATAGTGTTCGTCTCCCTATAGATGGTGCTTGACAGTCAGGGTTTGCAGATCGTTTTGTTTTTTTTTTTTTTTTTCTCCATCACTCATTAAGCCATGTGAAAAGAGACTACTTTGTTAAATTAGGTACATATTTTCGTTTTCTTTCAGATAGAAATATAATAAGACATACAGAAAAGGCACCATTTTTCATCTCACACCTAGAATAAATTTATTCAATTGATGATATATTGATTATTTAGCACCTTCATATTTTCACTCACCCACATGGTAAATTGCCATTTGAAACAATTATTTCCTTTATCAACATTGATTAAGCATACACTTTGTGTCACACATTGTAATACTTGCTGAGAATAAAATAATAAAACAGTTATTGCACTAAAAGAAGGTCAATCCAATGCAAATAACAATTAAGTGTGATAATTCTGGTGTCGCTGGGGAGAATCTAGGAGGGGAATCCAGCCCAGTATGAGGAACAGAGAATAAGAGATGTCTGTGTTATTTCCTAAAGATGAGTAATAGTCATTTGGAAGTTGATCTTTATCCTGGGAATAATTGGGTGCCATTAAATAATTTATTGTAGGAGTTTATCATGACAAAATTCTATTTAACTAAAGATAGAATGAGATGAGGAAATAATCCTCACATTTGCCTGTCAAAATTAAAGAGAAGTGAGTTCTTTCAATTCTGAAAAGGAGCTTTTTTGGGGATTTCACTCAATGGTGTGGAATAACCTGATTTCCAATCTGCAGACAATAAATGGGGAATAAATTTTTCTAATGCAAAACAAGTGATTACAATTCTAACAAGTTTTATATGTTATGTTTAAAAACTAAATATGTTTTATATTCAATTGTAATGAATTTTCTGGCCATTGTTAAGCATCTAAAGATTAAACATCTTTTTAAATAGCTTTATTGAGATATCCACATACTATACAATTTGCCTACTTAAACTATATAATTCAATGGTTTTAGTATATTCATAGATATATGTAATCATCACTACAGTCCGTTTTACATTTTTATTGCCTCAAAAAGAAACCTACTCTTCATCTATCACCACCCTGTGCTCCCACTCCCACCCACCTCCATCCCCAAGCAAACACTAACTTTTCAGTCTCTATAGACTTCCTGTTTTGAATTTTTATATGAGTAGAATCATATATGTGGTATTTTGTGACTGGCTTCTTTCAGAACATAATGTTTTCAAGTTTCATTCATGTCATAACCTGTATTAGTATTTCCTTTCTTTTTATGGCCAAGTAATATTCCATTTATGGATATACCACCATTGGTTTATCCATTTGTCTGCTGATGGGCATTTGAGTTGTTTCCACCTTTTTTGCTACTATACATAATACTACAAAGTTTTGTGTGGACATACATTCTCATTTCTCTTGAATAAATACGTGGGAATGGTCTTGCTAGGTGATAGACCACTCTATGTTTCATCGTTTGAGGACATGCCGGACCTTCCCACAGCAGCTGCTCCATTTTACATTCCCATTAGAAATGTATGACAATTCCTGTTTCTCCACATCCTGACCAATGCTTATTTTCTCGGTTTTTGATTCTAGCCATCCTAGTGGGTATGAAGTAGTATCTCACATGTGTTTGGTTTGTATCTTCCTAATAACTAATTATGTCAAACATCTTTTCATGTGTTTATTGGCCATTTGTATAACTTCCCTGTAGAAATATCTATTAGAATCCTTTGTTCAATTTTAATTGGGCTATTTGTCTTTTACTGTTGAATTTTAAGAGTTCTTATATACCATAGATACAAATCCTTATCAGACATAAAACTTGCAAATATTGTCTCAACTTCTGCAGGTTGTCTTTTTCACTTTCTTGATGATGTCCTGTGAAGCATGATTTTTTTTCCAAATTTGATGAAGTCCAATTTATCTAATTTTTTTGGTTGTTTATGCTTTGAGTGTCATATCTAAGAATCCTTTGCTAATGTCATAAATATTTATTTACCCCATTTTTTCTGAAAGTTTTATAGTTTTAGCTCTTATATCGAGGTCTTTGATTCATTTTTGAGTTAGTTTTTAAAATATTCTGTGAAGTAAACATCCAACTTTATTCTTTTGCATGTGGCTATTTAGTTGCCTCAGCACTATTCTTTTCCCATTGAATGGTCTTGGCACCCTTGTCAAAAATCAATTGACCCCATCAAAGAATACAATATTTCAGTTACATGGAAGTAAGAAGTTCAAGAGATCTATCCTACCGTATGGTGACTCTACAATAACAAAATATTGTATACTTGCAAATTGCTAAGATAGCATATTTTAAGTGTCCTCATTACAGAAAAATGATATGTAAGGTAATCCATATATTATTTAGCTTGATTTAGCCATTTCACAGTGTGCGCAAATTTTATAACATCATGTTGTGCACCATAAATATGTACACTTTTTTGTCAACTGAAATAAATAATAAGAAGAACAAAAAAGAGAAAAAAGTAAGTTGGCCATAGATGGAGGGCTAGATGTTCTTATTTCTGGACTCTTTCCTATTTCATTGATCCATATGTCTATCCTTGTGCTCTTACCACATTGCCTCAATCATTGCTGCTTTGCAGTATTGAAATCAGGAAGTGGGAGTCCTCGTGTTTTGTTCTTTTTCAGAACTGTTCTGGCTGTTCTGGGTCCCTTGCAATTCCACTTTAGAATAGCTTTTCAATTTCTACAAAGAAGTTCGCTGTCATTCTGAAAGAGGTTTCATTAAATCTGTAGGTCACTTATGGGAGTATTGCCATTTTAAGAATATTATCTCTTTTAATCTATGAACACCAGATATTTTCCCATTTATTTAGATCTTCTTTAATTTCTTTCAACAAAGTTCTGTAATTTTCAGAGAATAAATTTTGTACTTTTGCTGAATATTTTCCTAAATATTTTATTCTTTTTGATGCTATTGTAAATGAAATTGTAATTGTCTTTTAAGAGCCTCAAAGGCCAGATATGATTGATGCACAAATACATATACAGAAATTCATCGGTGCCGTAATTACATCAATCAAAAATTGATAAAGTGAAATTCTGGACACCTATTAGAAGCTTTTTGCTAATTAATTTTACAGTATCTGAGGGAATCAACATTGTTTATTGATAAACCAATTTAACTGTTTCAGTTGTTTTAAAGGCAGTACATATCAATGCCAAGAATAAAATAATGTATTTAAAGATCGAATTCCACATTTATATCTGATTTCTACTTAATAGTTTTATATTAATTACCATGTGTCATATCTATATAACTTTTGCCAATTTAAATTGCAGTGTGGTACATGTGTTAATGACAAGTTTGTGCTTACACCAAAACCTAGTATTATTACCCATTTCAGCACACAGTAATGTATACACAAACTTCCTGGGGGTTCTTTTTTTCTTTTTTTTTTTGGTGAGACAGAGTCTCGCTGTTTCGTCCAGGTAGGAGTGAAGTGGTGCAATCTCAACTCACTGTAAACTCCACCCCTGGGTTCAAGTGATTCTCCTGCCTCAGCCTCTCAAGCAGCTGGGATTACAGGCACCCACCAAACCCGGCTAATTTTTGTATTTTTAGTAGAGCTGTGGTTTTGCCATGTTGGCCAGGCTGGTCTCGAACTCCTGACCTCAGGTGAGAAGAAATTCTTAAACTGTTTTGGATTTTCTGTATGTATATGCTCTGGGTTGTTATACATTAAGTAACCAATATAAGAAATCTCACTTATAAATATCTACTTATAATTTCACTGATTAATGAGCAATGAGGCATAGGAAGTAGACTTAAATACATGTTACTATTTTTCATATTCATAATTTTAATCTACTTAGTCATGGATTTTTTTACTGACATGGCAAGTATGCCCCCAAATTTCACCAGTTTTTAGTATCAATGTATTTCATCACTCTTATATATGACAGTAGAAAGAATAAATCTAGCCACTTTGGAGGATTCGTGTTCAAATTACTTCCTTACACTAGACCATAGCCAGACTAATTGGTTACATTAGTTGAAAACGTGAGAGGAAAAGGCAAAGATGGGCTGGCCTGTGTGGGAAAACTAGGTTCATGATATTTGAAGATTAAGATTTCACTATGGATGAGAAAAAAAATTTGGGTAGGAAGATAGTAATGAGCACAACTCTTCATCCACAACCCTTAGGGGAAGAAGGATGGTAATTGAGCTCCTGACAAGGCCTTACTCATTATTTTTTTCTTTTCTGAGATGGAGTCTCCCTCTGTCGCCAGGCTGGAGTGCAGTGGCGTGATCTTGGCTCACTGTAACCTCCACCTCCCAGGTTCAAGCAATTCTCCCGCCTCAGCCTCCCAAGTAGCTGGGACTACAAGCACACACCACCATGCACAGCTAATTTTTGTATTTTTAATAGAGAGGGGATTTCACTATGTTGACCAGGATGGTCTCGATCTGCTGACCTTGTGTCCACGCCCCTTGGCCGCCGAAAGTGCTGGGACCACAGGCGTGACCCACCGCGCCCAGCCTCATTTGTTCTTTCTTGTCCTTATCAACAGCAATTTAAAGAGAAATAAATGTTTTTGAAGAAGTCAGGCTAATCATGGATACAAATATTCCAAATATGTATAATCTCACTAAATTGGGAGGGAACTTGGCTGTAATCATGTTTAATGAGTGAAACTAGCCAAAGGCATCCCCAAGCCCAAATATTTTGGCCAGAATCTCCTGCTTTGACTATTGGACTTGGAAGCAAAAAGTTTAATTTCTATCTTTATCCTAATGTCTCTATTGGCTCATTTATATGATGGGAAAATAGCTACTTACTATTCTGAACCAAGGAGCTCAGTTATCATTATGATTTAAAACATGAAGAAATAAAATTATTTTAAGTATAAAGAATTATGTGTGCATGATTTTTTTTCATTATATTAGGATAGCACTAAGGAATCCCAGAGATTTCAGGATTAAGTCATATAGGAGTTTCTTCTCATACAGCTGGGATCAAATAAAATTGCAAGTCACCTTAAGGAAGCCGGATGAGCCACAGGCTCAATCTGGCCTAATGTATCAATGTAGCTAAACAAGGAAAGTCTGTCAGAATGGAGGGATAACCACCATTGGTAAAAATGCCGTTAGAAAAAGGGAAAGGAGTGTTAGAGAAGCCGATGGCATTGTCCACTCAAATACTTCCTTGGAAGCATTCTTAGCCAATAGGCTTAGATCATTCAGGTCCTATGGGTGTAGCTGACCTAGCTGTGGAAAGACATGAAGATATATTAGCTGGATGCCGCTGATACCATGACAAAAAACTAATTTTCTGATTCTAACTAAGTCCCCATTATAACTTTATTCATGGAACAAATGCACTAGTGATGTTGAACATGTAGTCTGGTTTGTGTGCTAGCAATAACTATGGAAATAAGAAGCAGTCATCCTGACCGTAAAAAACAGCCTCCTACATTTAACAAATTTGAGTCTGTAAGAGATGAGGCTACACTACAGATGCTGACAAAGTTAGATTTCAGAGCCTGCAGGCAAAGAGCCAGACCCTGAATTAAGGGACATTCATCAAGGGAGGCCCGCTTGTGAGACCTCCTGGCATACAAGCAGCTGGTATTTCTCAATGGGTACCCAAGTGTGCATCCGTAGGCAGGTTTGCTAGTCTAAGAGCCACAGATATCAGTATTATTGCCAAATCTCATTGTACACATTATATTGCAGACCTACCAAAGTTTATGATCTCAGTCCATTTTATGTTACTTATAGCAGAATACCTGAAACTATGTAATTTATCAATAAAATGAATGTATTTCTTACAATTATGGAAGCTGAGAAGTCCAAGGCCAAGGAGTTGCATTCTGGTGAGAGCCTTTTTGCTGGTGGGGACTCTGAAACAGTGCAAGGTATCACATGGTGAGAGGACTGTGTGTGTTAGCTCAGGTTGCTCTTCCCCTTCTTATAAAGCCACCAGTTTCATTCCCATGATAACCCATTATCCTATTGATTCATAAATGGATTAACCCATTCATGAGGGCAAAGTCCTCATGATCCAATCACCTCTTAAATGCCCCATCCCTCAATACTGCCACACTGGGGATTAAGTTTCAACATGAGTCTTTGGAGAGGACAGTCAGTTCATAGTAGCTACTAAACACACACAAAATTAAGAGGATCACAAATACTATCAAGTAAGCTTACATCCAATTCTGAAGTTTACACGTGCCAATTAAACATATGTATATCCTAGTGCTTGATTTGAAAGACCAACTCAAACTGATAGTTAAGAAAAATGGAGAAGTGAAGTAGGATACTCAGGTCTGTAGCCTGGGTGGATAGGTAGTTCAAGGAATAAACAATGTGAAAGGAAATAACCAAACAGTCTAAGTACCTGTAAACCAGTGAGATAGTAGAAAATATTGAAATGCGAGAAAGAAAATTCTTTCAAGAGAAATTAGCTTACGTTGACAGAGCTTCAAGAGGTCAAATAATATAAAGATAGAATTTCTTGGGGAACAGCAGAAATAAAGAACAACATAGATTAGAGTAAATTAACATGAGATTCACAGGGTGGAAGAGCAATATGCTGAAAGGCATATTGGAAATATAAAAAGATTCAGCTTCCACCTTCCTGCTCTCCTGATGCATGGAATCTGGACAATAAACCACAACCACAAGTCAGGGCTACATAGGGAGGTGGTTTTCGCAGGAGAGAACCAAGTTTTGAGGTATGGAAAACTGTTCAAAATTATTTTCAAAATAGTGGGTGATTATTAGTTGAAACTAATAGTTTTCACCATGAAATAAGTAAATAAATAGTTGTTCCAGAATTTAAAATGGAAGGATTTTGAAAAGAAATCACAGGAGAGGCCAGGCACGGTGCCTCATGCCTATAATCCCAGCACCTTGGGAGGCAGAGGCGGGCAGATTATGAGGCCAAGAGTTCAGGACCAGCCTGGCCAACCATGGTGAAACCCTATCTCTACTAAAAATACAAAAATTAGCCAGGCATGGTGGTGGATGCCTGTAATCCCAGCTACTTGGGAGGCTAAGACATGAGAATAGCTTGAACCCAGGAAGCAGAGGTTGAAGTGAGCCAAGATCGTGCAATTGCACTCTAGCCTGGGACAGAGTGAGATTCCATTTCAGAAAAAAAGAAAAAAAAAAGAAATCACAGGAGAGAATAGTGACTGGAAAAATAACATTAACGGTAATTAACTATAAAACAAAGATATAAAACAGAGTAGTCTGGTGTGTTCAAAGGTTTACCAAAATACTTGGTTTCCCACGTTCTTGGTGCACTTGGGAGAAAGTGGAAACACTATTTTTTTTACTTTTCTGTCTGGGAAAAATCAGTCTCAATTTTGATTGTGTTTCTGAGGGAATCTTAAACCGGGTGAGATGACATGTGATGGGTTTTTAATTAGAGATTACCATTCTAACCAGGAGTCCTGAATAGTGATAGATTTATTCATTTGTTGAATAAAAACAGTAACTGAAGTCAACAGTACCTTGAGAACTGTCGTTTAAAACTAAGAAAGAAAAAATTGAGATTTGTTAAAATATGACAAAAGTTTATTCAGGAGAAGATAATGAATTCACTGTAATTTTCATACAAGGTTGGTAAAGTTAATTTCCAGCTCTCAATTTTTATGATAGTTCTTAAAAATCATCAGACTATCTAACATTTTTCTTAACCAGAAACTTATGTGTTGCTTCTCTGTGTATTTTCTGCCTCTTTCTCTCTGAAATACTTCTCTTGAAGGGCAGGAGACTTGCCCGTCTTGTTTGTGATTATATTTCCAGTGTCTATAAAAGTCCTGGGGTTTTAGTGTATACCTAACAAATATTTTTGAATAAAGTGTTTGAAGTTTTTCTCATACTACCATTTCACTTGCCATCCTGATTTCCTCTATCAAATCAAAGTAGTAGGAATAGCAAAATGTCTATAAACTCAATGGTTACCTAAAATTATAAATTTTATAGAAAATTTAATGAAGAAATATATTTTTGAACATTTAATTTAATTGAGAGATTTTCAGACATTTTATTTAATGTAACTCATAAAAGTTGTTAATAGTTTACAGTTTCACAGTTTTCTCAGTGAAGAAAAAGGATTGAGAAAACTTAGTATTATACCCAAAGTCAAATGACATGTTTGTGGAGTATGATAGATGTTAACATAAGTATCTCACTTCAAAAGGAAGAAGGAAGAAGATAAAGGGCAAGATGTAATGGAGGCTAGGAGGAAGAAGACAGAAGAAAAACTAACCCTCTTAAAATAAACACTTTACCTCATCATAATTTTCATAAGAATTTGATCTGAGAAACTTCATTCCCATTTCACTTAAAAGAGAGTTTGCATAATTTCTGCAAGTGACTCACAGCTAAAAGCTAGTGGAGCTGGCATTTGAACTTGGATATTTTAAATTCTGAAGCCCATGTTGTTTTGGTTATATCATAATCTTTGACAGTAAGAGAGAAAGGCAGAATACACTGGGCTTCATTTATAACCCAAGCTGACTTTCTGAACAATATATTTGGGCTGGTTCTTTCAGTCATGGTAAATTGAGAGATACAGTGTTCTTTCTTTTTTACGGATCCTCGTGTTTCAGCTAGCTGGAGTTACACTGTTTGCATTTACCTATTATACTAAAAATGAAATTATGAGGAAATTAGAAACACTAAGCTATTGTCTCTTAAACATAAAATTACTATTGTAATTAATTGTTTCCTCTCACATTTGAGAACCTGTCAGAGAACCATCGTTTATAAAAACAAACAAAAAAGATTATTTCTTTTATTGTTTTCTGCCTTTTCAGAGCATCTACATGTACAGATACCATAAAAGTCTAAAGAAATCCACCCTGAAATTAGCGTAGGTAATTATCTATGAAATAAAACTGGAATGTGATATGACAGTATGTGCATTTCACATTAAAGATGTTTTTGAGTCTTGTATTTTCAACTGATAAAGGCAGAACAGTCTTAACAAGCTGTGTCTACTCTAAGTTTTCACATCTGTCTGTCTTTCTTACCTGTGCTGTATTCCATTGATTCATGTCACCACCAACAATATTCATTGTAGACTCTGATAAAGGTTTCTATCATTGGATTATTGGGTCAGTGATGTATATAATTGCATCAAGTAAAAAGTCAAAAGCTATAGAAGCCAAAATTAGCTTTGAGTGCAGGGTAAAAAAGAAGCAACTGCAGCAATACAGAATCAAAGCAGATTCTACTGTCATGATGTGATGTTTTACAAAGGTTAATTGCATACAGTTTAACTGAGAGCAAATATAAATGTTGTTTTTCCAAGTACCACATTTTTAAGCTTTGCTATGAAATTTTTGATACACAGTCCTTTGTCTGCCTCTAAAATAAGATGAATATTATATATCTCACAACATCCTGGGATGGGTGATTTTAGCTGTTGAATGGAATTGGCTATTGGCTGGTAAAAAGAGAACAAATAGGGACACTACTCTCTGCTATTATCCTCTCACCCACATGGGTCACTAGTTCTCAGGAACAATGCTGGCTTTTTCCTCATATCAGAATGCTCCTTTGACTTGACTCAAGTAGAAAAATAATGGCAATTGTCACAGTTTTAACTCTTCTAGCATAAGCTATTGCATTAGCAGTCTATTTATTTCCAACTTCTCACCCTCTGTTAAGAAGCAGATGACATCTGTGAAGGAATTTCTCTACAGAAGAGACCAGGAGACTTAAAAAAAAATGTGAGAAATGCAAGTCCCAAGGCCTTTACTCATGAGTATAGGAGGAAGAATTATGAGTTTCAATCAGGAATAGGGTGGCACAAGGATAACTTCAAACTGATTTTGACTTTTGAAAACATAGCTATGTGTGAGTTCGTGCACTGGTGTGTGTGAGACTATGTCATAGGCAGGAAGTAACCACAGCCTGGTTCCCAATTCAGAGGCAACTATCTAAAGTATTTTTTCCTAGTGGGGGAAATTTCCACAATGGCAACTGTATTAGTCCATTTTCACACTACGGTAAAGAACTGCCCGAGATTGAGAACTTTATAAAGGGAAGAGGTTTAATTGACTCACAGTTCAGCATGGCTGGGGGACCTCAGGAAACTTACAATCATGGCAGAAGACAAAGGGGAATCAAGGCACCTTCTTCACAAGGTGGCAGGTAGGAGAAGTGCTAAGCAAAGTGGGGACGGCACCTTATAAAACCATCAGATATTGTGAGAACTCAGTCACTGTCAGGAGAACAGCATGGGGGAAAATGCACCCCATGGTCCAATTACCTCCAGCTGGTCTCTCCTTAGACACGTGGGGATTATAAGGATTATGAGGATTATAACTTACGATGAGATTTGAGTGGATTTGAGAGATTTGGGGATACAAAACCTAACCATATCAACAACAAACTCAGCTGATGGTATAAACATACTGTAATGTACTTAAGAGTTTCCACTCTCTGTTTATCAATTCCCTATCGGAGATATTAATACTAAATATAAGAAAAGCTACAAAATATTATTCAGGTACTGTAGATTTTTTTACAAATTCTGACTCTAATACTTTCCAAATAATATGTTATTATACCTATCACATAAAGATGGTGAAACTGAGTTTCAAAATGGTTAAAAAGTTGCCAACATCACATAGCCAGTAGAACTGTACAAAGACACAAAGTCTGTTTCGATAACGGATGCTTGAATGTTATAGAAGAGGATCACGTACTGTGTGCTATTAAAAACAAACTCTCTGCCATTTTTCTTTTACATATTTTATGCTTTGAGTTTCTCAGTTCTTCCCTCTTCTATCCATAATTGTTCATGAGAATGCCCCTATTGAAAGGAATCTCAGAAATGTATAAATGAGCAGATGATTCTTCTTCCTCTGAAGCTTCAGTGGAGACACGCCACTTTCACTCTTACAACTAGTTCAATGAATCTCACCTAATAGATGCGCCAAGTCAATATCAGTCTTGTTTCTTCCTCCCGTATGGAGACTTCCGTGAAACTGCTTAGCTAGTAACTTTGTTTTCTTTTATCATAAAACGGTCTTTGGACATACAATTTATGTATCATTCCCTGCATCAGAAATTGTTTCTTTAACCCAGAGAAAAGTAACAGTGATGATAAATTTTAGAATTTATCATCTCTAAAAATGCTGTCATAATTGATTATCTTAATATATTATTATGCAGTAATATTGTAATTGGTATACATCTAAAAGGCATAATTATTTATAAAAATATTTGTCAAAAAATAATCATTGGTACTTTCATCTTGTACCACCATGAATGAAGATATAAACAATTTTTTAAATTCCTTATTCAGAGGACTGTTTGAGAGTTGTTATTTTATTTAAATTAACAGTGTACTATAAATACAGAATTTCAAGTTGGAGGGAATCTTTAAAATAATCTATTCCAGCAGTCTAATTTCAAATGAGGTTCAGTGAAGTAAAACTATATTTAAAAGGTTGTATAGCAAGTTAGAGATGAAAGCAACACAGGAATCTAAACCTCTGGAATCCTAAGCCAGTTATATCACAGCACCAGCCTTGAAGAATTGTCATACTGAATGGCATCTACTACTGATTAAATGCTGTGTTTTAGAGATCCTCTATAGGCCTGTCATACTACATGAGATTTAATTGGGATTCTTCAAAACATGATGTCATCCTGTGGTAGGTGTATTTTAGCTGTATTTAAACCATGTATGTGAGACTATGTAGTGGTATAATAGGCAATGCCAAGTCAAGTTCAGAGAGTTTCAAAGTGAACTTATAATAATTTATAGTACTCAGTCTCGTTGTAGAACTTCTTCTGGGTACTACTAAGCACTAGTGACTGTAATTAAAATATGAGCTGAATTTGTCACAATTTGGTTGCTAAAGACTTATTTTGACTAAGTTAATGCACTGTAAGAGGTCCTAAGAGTTTAGTTTTACTTCACAATTCATCACATAGGATTTGCTGTAACTTACTTTCACCAAGAGTTTAGTTGCCTTAGCAATAAAATGTAGTTAATCACAGTACGTGACTTAATGAATTATGAGAATGAAATTAAGTGTTTCACAGTGCGTTGAGACACAAAAAACTATAATAAACAAACCTGGGCTAGTGGCTCTCTTACCTAAACTCAACTTATAGATGCCACATAAGCAAGAGAAAGAGAGAGGTTGAAGGATGATAGAATGTAGTGCATGCACGCACACACACACACACACACACACACACACACACACACACACACACACACGATCCTTGGAGAAAAAATTGTGTTTACTTTCCAGTGGAGAATTGGGAACATAATGGTAGTTCAGTACATTATAGAAAGAGCACAGGCTACAGAAGAGATTTCTAGCCATCTATTACTAAGGGATCAGATATCTACAAAGTTCTAAAAGCATACATTTGAATGTTATGCAGCAGTCTGACATATTAAAAATCTGCACATAGCTACATGGATACATTTTAATGTGCAATATTGAGTAAAATATACATTATGTATAGCAAAATATTTGTGTAAACTCATCATATGCACACACAAAACAATACATTTTTTTTTCTACCACAAACATATATTTACAATCAACTGAGTTTCTACAGGAAGAAGAGAAATGCCTTGTGCAGTGAGTTTTTTTTAAAAAAGAAAATAATGAAATAGAACAAAGGAGGAGGCTTAACTTTTCTATACCAATAATGTTCCATGAACTAAGGAATATCATTACCTCCAACCCACAAATTCTACCAAGAAAAAGGAAGGAGCGGCAGGCAAAAGAGTAGGAAAGGAGGGAGTGCTGCTCAAAATTAGGTTATTCCTCACCTGTCTTCACTATCGCTATAGAAGAGTATCCCAGGACAGCTCCATAGTAACCATTCCAATGATGCATGGGAACTTTAGCGAGTAAAACTTGTCATTTTATTTTATTGATATCTGAATTCACATGTACAGATATACACACCTATACATATTTGTACAAATATTTGTAATACAAAAATTTCACTCATGTCTTTACAATCTGCTTTGAGAATAAAGGTGTTACTAAAAATTGTGAGTGGTCCATTTTCGATATCTGACCTCTAACAGCTTTCAAGCCCCACTCTTTTTCCGCTCTCACCTCACATCTAGACAAGCCGTTAGGAAAGCCCGCACACACTCCCTTTTTCAGCACTGGTGGGAAACTCAAACAAAGCAAACCCACACTCTTATGCAAGACCCCTCACCTGAGCCGAGAACTCTAACTCCTATAAAACCCTAAGTCAGTCCCTGTCCTCCTGATGTCTCAAGCCACATTTGAACCTTCCTGGGAGCCCATCCTGCTCTCTAGAGAAGGCATTATTAAGAGAGTAGTACATCTTTAGACTTTCTTGACATGCGTGGCATCATCAGTCTTGAAATTCAGTCCAAATTTTGCGGAGTGGAGTTGATCCTCCTCCTTTGCAGAAAAACCACAAATCGTAAGGGAAAATAAAATAATCACAGAAACTAATTTCCATTCCCATCGTTAGCATCATAATGCTGGCCTAAGAAGCCAGCACATAGTAAAATAAAGTGGCTAAACAGATATGCATTGATTACCTTTTATCCTTCTGCTTGAAATTGGCATTAAATCTAAGGGCAACAGAAAAACCTTTTTATGATTTTATCTCTACTTCGTTTTGAATAAAATAAAAATAGCACTTAGGCAAAATAAGTCTTTTCTAAGCCTCAGGGAATATATTACTATGGTAACACGATCCCCAACAGAAATAGCAACACTGATCTCGACATAGTCATAGGATTACTTTTCTCTCGATAAGCCCCAGTAGTATATAGATAAGATGTGCAAAGACTTTAAGCAGAAAACCTAAGCTATAATTTCACGCAACCTCATAATGAGGTTATGTAAAGGTTTACCCTTGCAGTCACTATGCAAAAGCATCCAAAACTCCTTTTTGGACAATGCATTTTTACATGGTAATAAGGGTACAAAGCCATAGTTGCTTTTTTAGGGCACATCAGCAGAATTGAAACTCTGTAAGATATTCTTTACTTTTAAGTCGGCAGCAACTCTGCGTCTTCAATCAAAACACAAAAGCAACAACAAAGTATCTTGCACCTTTCTAGAGAAAACACTAAAAAGGGATTTTAAAAGTTCAATTTAAGGCCAGATATAGTGGCTCACACCTGTAATCCCAGCACTATGAGAGGCCAAGGCAGATAGATCACTTGAGGCCAAGAGTTTGAGATACGGAAAGTTATTGTATATCATCCTTATACATTTGAATAATATTTTAGATATGTCCTTTTTTCATTTTAATTTAGATAGGTTCCGTTATCTCCCCAGAGTTCATTTTCTGAATAGTTTGAGCAGGTACCTCTACATGGTTTTCTCCCCACAGAGGTGTCTTAATCCTATAACTTTATATTTTCCTTCATCTCTCTGCTTTGTAGTTTAAAACAGTTTTGCACACAGCCCACTCCACCTTCAACAAAAAATAACTCTGGGTGTTGGCATGGTTATTTTTGGTGTCATTGTACAACAGTTCCTTGAGGTCAATCATTATTCCTATAAAGAGTGAAAAGCAGGTATAGCTTAGTGACTTTTAAGAGCCTAATTTAACATCAATCAATACAAATTTGGAATTTTGATCGTGCTACTCACTTCTGTCAACTTTGACAAGATATGAGATTTATTCCATTTGGACATTTACTTAAAACCTCTCTCCTCCTTCATAATAAGTCTCAAAACACATCTGAGGAATTGAAAGGACAGATATTGTTAGCTGATTATTCAGCCAAGGAAATTGAGGCACAGGGAAGTCAAGCTATTTCCCAATGACCTCATAGCTGATGACTGGGAAGTTCAGGGTTCAGCCCAAGCCATCTGACTGCCAAAGTAGCAGGCTCTTTAAAATACACAGCACTCTCTCTCTCTTGACCTCATGTCTTCAATTGTTAATTTTTTTAAGTCTTTTTGCTTTTGCTAAGATCCAAACTTCCCTTTAAACATGAACGGGAATGTGTAAGTATCTGTGAAAGAATGATCAGATAGAAAGGTTATAGAGAAAAATGAAAGAAGAGAATTAAGGATAAAATAATCTTTGCTAAGGGAAAGACCTCATGGTACAAATTTTACAACAAGTTTGCTCAGGGTTTTCTGTAGCTTTTTCTAGCAGAATCTGATCTCAAACAGGAAGACCATAAACTCATTTTAACCTTAAAACATAAACAGCTGATAACAGATTAAGGTATTACTACTGCTTCTCAGGAAAGCTGTACCTTAACAGATGAAATTCCATAAAATAATGTCTTCCATATAGTGGAATTTCAGCTATCATCAAGTAGTTGGAGGAAGATGTTAGAAGGACGAAGAAGAGTGTCTCTGCTGGTCTCTGAGAATTCACTCAGTAGGAATTTTTCAACCTAGGCTTTTACCCTTTCTGTGTTGTAGTTTTGTGTTGTAGTTTTGATGGCTTGGATGAACACCATTCTATAGGCTAACCCCAAACATTGCCCATCTCACCTTCATATGCTTCAGTTGTGTGAAGTTAGAAAACACTACTTGAATTGAAAAAAAAAAAAAATGATCCTAAGAATAATCTAATCTAATTGCTTCGTTTTGAATTAGTCTTTAAAAACACAGTCTTTATCTTGAGTTCTAAATATTTTATCTCCTCTGGAGATTTTTATGTGCTAAAAGAAAATAGTAGCTGAAAGCATTTGTTTGGAGAAGCGAATAGAAATAAGTGAAAAGAAACAACAAACTCCAACCGATACACTGTTTGTCATGGTTTCCTAAACCACTGGTTCCAAATCCTGTCTGGTTGTTGTTTCCTGGGGAAGCACTGATTTATTTTTTTTCTTAGTTGATGTTCTTGCATGGCTATTTGTATTTTTAAAAGCTCTTTCAGACCATCCTAATGTGCAGTTAGATTTGACAAGCAGTGATGTAGACAATTCCTATAATAATAGAGTCCAAATTAGCTGGATGGTGGTAAAAAACATGTTCTTCCCTATGTAAGTATAAAGTCCCTACAATTCTTAAGTTTTTACAATAGTAAACATCCATTACTGCTACATCATTTGTGATGTCTTCAATTTTACTTTTACATATGTCATCAATTCTAAATATTGTGATTAATAGTGGTTTAATTGTCTTTTAAACTGTTTAAGAAAAGGAATAAGCAGTATTTTATAAACACCTACTATTAGCCAGGCGCGGTGGCTCTCACCTGTAATCCCAGCACTTTGGGAGGCCAAGGCAGGCAGATCACAAGGTCAGGAGACAGAGACCATCCTGGCCAACATGGTGAAACCCCGTCTCTACTAAAATAAAAAAAAATTAGCCGGGTGTGGTGACATGCACCTGTAATCCCAGCTACTCAGGAGGCTGAGGCAGGGGAATCACTTGAACACAGGAGGCAGAGGTTGCAGTGAGCCGACATCGCACCACTGCACTCCAGCCTGTGCAACAGAGCAAGACTCCATCTCAAAAAGACAAAAAACAAACAAAACAAAAAACAAAACAACCTACTATTTCCCATTTCTGTGCTTTCCACTCTTACTAGTAGGTCCAGATCTCCTGTTATCATTTTGCTGAGTCCGAAGAATTTCCTTTAGTCACTAATGATGCATTCTCTCAGTTTTTATTTATTTTTTCTTCATCTAATTTTTAGAATACTCTTTTCTATTCATGAAAAATTATAAGTTGACTTTTTCTTTTACTTATCAGTAGTTATTATAGATGTTAGAAGAGCCACTGACATGTACACAACGGAATTTATTAGTGATAATTCCTATGTAATTAATTATTTACTCTATCTCTTCATATCAAATTTTCTCTAGTTTGGGCTGTTCGATTTTTCTGATTTTCAATGGTCTTTTTGAGTTCCACATTAGGGCATGGACATGGAAAAATTAAGTTAGTATTCTTGGTATCACAGTTAATTTTCCCAGCACTCAGACTTAAAGTGAGTGCACTAGTTTTGGTTTTTGTAAGACCAGGGAATGAACTTTCCTTCCTTTTTCTTCTCCATGGCGATTTAGATCAAAACAAAGTAAACTGGGTCCCTATGTCTTTTTGAGTGTGGTTGATATTCAAATTGAAAGTCTACTCTTAGTTTAGTCCTTCAAATTGCTTTAACAACTGACTCTGCTTTTAAATCAACTGAAACTTTAAAAACAACCTCCAGCCACTTTTACATGAATACCTATTGCACAAGAAAAAGTCACATCTCTGTAAATTCCTTGACCGGTACACACCATGTCAGGGCCTTCAAAAGCCTATAAATGCCATTGTAGTATTACTATTATTTTTCTCTGAGAAATTACAGAGTACCAAAGCCCCAAGATTTGAAGCCAGGAAATATATTTGTAATTTTCATGACATCAGTTTATATAATAGTTCCAAGAATCTCCACAAGTCCCAATCAAGATAAATATGAAGAGATCCATATCTCAGCACACCATAGACAAATTGCCCAAAGCAGAGATTGAAAAAAATCCATAGGAATAAAGATACATTGTATTCAGAGGAAAATGATGAAAGTCAACTTTTATCAGAAACATTGCAAGCCAGAAAATAAGAGAAAAAAACTTATAATAACTGCCAACAAGAAAAAGTCAAACTAGAATTTTCTGTGAATAGAAAATATTCTTCTAAAAATTAGATGAAACAAAAATAAGTAAAAGCTGAGATAATGTGTCATTAGAAAGTCTCTTTATAAGAAATACAAAAGGAAATTCTTCAAGCTGCAAAATGACAACAGGAAATCTGAATCTACTAGAAGGAATGGAAAGCACACAAATGGTAAGTGGTAAGTGTTTATAAATATTACTTTTCCCTTTTCTTAAATAGTTTAAATGACAATTAACTTAAACACTATCACTCACAATATTTTGAGTTCACAGTTGCAAAAAGAAGTTGCAACCACTAGAGGTCAGACATTTAAATCTGCAATATGATACTTCATATTACTAAATGCTAAAATCATCCCGTTTAGAATTCTGTGTTCTGATTTTCAAAGTATTTTCTAAGTTTTCTTTATTACTAAAAGTCCCTGCAATCCAGGAATGCAGAAAGATGGAAGGAACACCATCAGCAGGGTGATTTTCTAAAAATAAAATATAAATAAAGTAACTATTTGATGTACAGCAGTTGGCATATTTCAAAGTACTTTCACATACATGATCTAGTTTAACCACAGGTTAGAGAACTCTGTAAGCATTTCTAGGTCTACCAGGAGTCTTGGGTTTTGAACGCCATTTCCCAATGGACACAATTTTTTTTCTTTTTCTTATTACACTTTAAGTTCTGGGATACCTGTGCAGAACGTGCAGGTTTGTTACATAGGTATACATGTGCCATGGCAGTTTGCTGCACCCATCAACCCATCATCTACATTAGGTATTTCTCCTAATGTTATCCCTCCCCTTTCTTCCCACCCCCCGACAGGCCCCAGTGTGTGATGTTCCCCTCCCTGTGCCCATATGTTCTTATTGTTCAACTCCCACTTTTTTTTTTTTATACTTTAAGTTCTAGGGTACATGTGCACAACGTGCAGGTTTGTTACATATGTATACATGTGCCATGTTGGTGTGCTGCACCCATTAACTCGTCATTTACATTAGGTATATCTCCTAATGCAACTCCCACTTATGAATGAGAACATGCGGTGTTTGGTTTTCTGTTCCCATGTAAGTTTTCTGAGAATGATGGTTCCGGCTTCATCCATGTCCCTGCAAAAGACATGAACTCTTTCTTTTAATGGCTAGATAGTATTCCATGGTGTATATGTGCCACATTTCCCTTATTCAGTCTAACATTGATGGGCATTTGGCTTGGTTCCAAGTCTTTGCTATGGTGAATAGTGCTACAATAAACACACGCATGCATGTGTCTTTATAGCAGAATGATTTATAATTCTTTGGGTATGTGCCCAGTAATGAGATGGCTGGGTCAAATGCTATTTCTAGTTCTAGATCTTTGAGGAATTGTCACACAGTCTTACACAATGGTTGAACTAGCTTACACTCCCATCAACTGTGTAAAAGCCTTCCTATGTCTCCACACCCTCTCCAGCACCTGTTGTTTCCGGACTTTTTAACGATCACCATTCTAACTGGCGTGAGATGGTATCTCCTTGTAGTTTTGATTTACATTTCTCTAATGACCTGTGAGGATGAGCTGTTTTTCTTGTTTGTTGGCTGCATAAATGTCTTCTTTTGAAAAGTATCTGTTCATATCCTTCACCCACTTTTTGATGGGGTTGTTTTTTTGTTGTGAATTTAAGTTCCTTGTAGATTCTAGATATTAGCCCTTTGTCAGATGGATAGATGGCAAAAATTTGCTCCCATTCTGTAGGTTACTGTTCACTCTGATGATAGTTTCTTTTGCTGTGCAGAAGCTCTTTAGTTTAATTAGATCCCATTTGTCAGTTTTGGCTTTTGTTGCCATTGCTTTTGGTGTTTTAGTCATGAAGTCTTTGCCCATACCTATGTCCTGAATGGTATTGCCCAGGTTTTCTTCTATAGTTTTCATGGTTTTAGGTCTAACATTTAATCTTTAATCCATCTTGAGTTAATTTTTGTATAAGGTATAAGGAAGTTTCCAGTTTCTGTTTCCTGCATATGGCTAGCCAGTTTTCCCAACACCATTTATTAAATAGGGAATCCTTTCCCCATTGCTTGTTTTTGTTGGGTTTGTCAAAGCTCAGATGGATGTAGATGTGTGTTGTTATTTCTGAGGCCTCTGTTCTGTTCCACTGGTCTATATGTCTGTTTTGGTACAAGTATCATGCTGTTTCGGTTACTGTAGCCTTGTAGTATAGTTTGAAGTCAGGTAGTGTGATGCTTCCAGCTTTGTTCTTTTTGCTTAGGATTGTCTTGGCTATATGGGCTCTTTTTTGGTTCCATATGAAATTTAAGGTAGTTTCTTTCTAATTATGTGAAGAAAGTTAATGGTAGCTTGATGGAGATAGCATTGAATCTATAAATTACTTTGGGCAGTATGGCCATCTTCACCATATTGATTCTTCCTATCCATGAGCATGGAATGTTTTTCCATTTGTTTGTGTTCTCTCTTATTTCCTTGAGCAGTGGTTCATAGTTCTCCTTGAAGAGGTCCTTCACATCCCTTGTAAGTTGTATTCCTAGGCATTTTATTCTGTTTGTAGCAGTTGTGAATGGGAGTTTGTTCATGATTTGATTCTCTATTATTGGTGTATAGAAATTCTTGTGATCTTTGCACATTGATTTTGTATCCTGTGACTTCACTGAAGTTGCTTATCAGCTTAAGGAGTTTTTGGGCTGAGACTATAGGGTTTTCTAAATATACAATCACGTCATCTGCAAATAGAGATAATTTGACTCTCTCTTCCTATTTGAATACCTTTTATTTATTTCTCTTGCCTGATTGCCCTGGCCAGAACTTCCAGTACTATGCTGAATAGAAGTGATGCGAGAGGGTATCCTTGTATTGTGCCTGTTTTCAATGGGAATGCTTCCAACTCTTGCCCATTCAATATGATATTGGCTGTGGGTTTGTCATAAATAGCTCTTATTATTTTGAGATATGTCCCATCAATAACTAGTTTATTGAGTGTTTTTAGAATGAAGAAGCGTTGAATTTTATCAAAGGCCTCTTCTGCGTCTATTGAAATAATCATGTGGGTTTTGTCATTGGTTCTGTTTATGTGATGGATTACGTTTATTGATTTCTGTGTGTTGAACCAGCCTTACATCCAAGGGTTGAAGCCAACTTGGTCGTGGTGGGTAAGCTTTTTAATGTGCTGCTGCATTTGCTTTACCAGTATTTTGTTGAGGATTTTTGCATCAATGTTCATCAGGGATACTGGCCTGAAATTTTCTTTTTTCGTTGCATTTCTGCCAGGTTTTGGTATCAGGATGATGCTGGTCTCATAAAATGGTTAGGGAGGAGTCCCTCTTTTTCTATTGTTTGGAATGTTTTCAGAAGGAATGGGACCAGCTCCTCTTTGTACCTCTGGTAGAATTAGGCTGTGAACCCACCTGGTCCTGGGTTTTATTTGATTGTTAGCCTCTTAATTACTGCCTCAATTTCAGAACTTGTTATTGGTCTATTAGGGATTCAATTTCTTCCTGGTTTAGTCTTGGGAGGGTGTATGGGACACAAATATTTTGAGTCTTCTGTCTTCAAGTGAGAGTCTATATGCTCTCTTCACCTTTTTGCGTTCATTTTTGGTGGCTTCAACCATTAGCATATGTGGCAGAAGGTGGCCATGGGTACTCTGACATCAGCTCATAAAAGACCACGCATATTCTGCTTTGTTTACTGGATCACTGAGCTGTCATATGTCTAACTCCTCTGAGACCACTGTGTTAAAGAAGCCACATGTAGGCGCTCTGGCTGAGAATCCCAGTAGAGTTCAGCCTTTCAAACATCCTTGTCAATCTGGGGACACGTGAGTGAATAAGCCATCTTGGCAGTGGATCTTGCACTCTGAGGGGTCCTAACTGATCACTGGCAGTTATTGAAATCACCCCAGCCATTCTGGTCTTCCCAGCTTAAGCCACAGACATCATGGAATGGTATGGCTAGCTTATAAGTAACTCCCATTCTGCACTATCTGAATCCTTGATCAACTGATACTGTAAGCGTATCAAGTTGGTTGCTATTTTATGGCACTAAGTTTGGAGTGATGTGTCAGGCAGCAATAGATAACTGGAACATCCAGGGAAATTAACTGAGTTTCCCTACTTTCCTTTCTGCTTTGTTAAAGCTGAAATGTGTAAAATGTGGGTCAACCTGGGTAAATGATTTATTTGTCTCAATTACTCCCTGGGTAATAATCTTGTAAGGGTAGGGGATAAAAATATATAAAAAATTGTCTGCCACATGGTAAAAATACATCTTGAAAGATGTTTAAACGCAACTGAAAAATTGACAAATCTGTTTCTAAATTGAGGTTCCCCAAATAATCTCTCTTGCTGAAGAATTATTAATTTACCACCTCTATGGTTTTATACTGTTTGGATACAAAGTCAGTTTCTCATTTTAGCAGAACTATCAACTCACATCCAAGCTAATGATTTCCTTAGCACACTGTACGCTGTACATGAATTTCAAACAGTGCTAGTATGCACTTAAGCCATTATAATGGATACGCTGCTCTTGTTTTTATTCAACTAACGTCTGCATACTTGTGTTTGTTTTACTTAAAGTGAAAATAATTTGCTAAAGGTAAAAAACGTACAACTCTGCATTCATGTGTTCCTATGAAACTTAAAAGCAGACTAAAAATATCAAAGATTCTTTTTCCATTTAAAGACCAAAGTTTCCATAATTACTACAGATCTTTTTTTTCTGAATAAGAACCACAGAATTAGTTTCTGTGTCCACTGGAATAGCTTGTTTTCCACCCTCCACCCCAACCTCTACCCTTTAACTTTCTCTAATGAGATCACTTTTTTTGTTGTTCATTATATACTGAGAAGCTGTGACATCCAAACTCTTGTTCAGGTCCTACATGGCCTGAAATCCTGTAACTCACATAATTCCACTTTAACTTATCTAATTCCACTTTTTCTACAAGTATGTGTCCTTGGGAACAATAATAAAGATATAAAGAGTGTTGCACATTTGTTAGCATAAAAAGAAGAGAAGGTCTTTTCCATTATTCCCCGCAGTACTAACAGGGTATCCCAAGATTGTTTTGCATATAGGACAATAGAAGTGCATAAAAACCTTCATCAGATGCGTGTCTCTTAGAGAGGAAAGCAGAAACCCTCATGATATATGGGGAGAACAAGAAGAAGAAATAGGGGGACAACAAGAAGAAATTTTGTAACAATATTCGATTTCTGCAATTGGAAATTCATCACATAATATCATTATCTGGTGAAGTGGAGCAACAAAAGTTATTTTAGAAGAAATATGTTCAATGTATCTGAGAATAGCTGGAAGATTATGATTGAAAATTGAGGAATAACTCAATTTTGGTTGGCACGTTTCCTAGGAAGAAATCTGAAAAGGTTTTCAGATGTAGAGAGGAAGCATATATAGACCATGTACTACAAACACTGGAAATAGACAAAGGGATTTTGAGGACAGCATTAGACATAGACGAATCAGCAGAGAGGATATATCAGTGGAGAAACGGAGGTCTAAGCATGGGACCTGAGAGTATTTCTATTTCAGAGGGAAAGGATCCAAGGAAAGTGATAAATGGTTAATTACAAATTATGGCGTTATCATAATTTAGACCATTCTTTCAGCAGACCAAATGCTCCAGATGGGATGTTGAAATTTTAGTACTATGAAAGATGGATGGCTACAGAGTTCTTTTAATTGCAGCAATTATCCATCCCTTCATCTTACAGTCTAATCTGGAAGAATATTAAAAGTTATTTGTGGGCAGGAGACAGATGATGAGTAGGGTCTTAATTACCCCTCAAACAAAATCATCCAGAACCAAATGAGAGAGATGATGTATGGCATAATGTCAACAGTGTCAGGGGGTGAGAAGTAAGGGGTGTATAAATGTGCAGGGAACCAAAGAATGAAATCAGACTGCAGAAGTGATTATTTCCAATTATTTCTTTGAAGTAGAAAAAATTCAGTCATAATTTCTAGCCACATGTCACTCTTTTATGTCAGTGTAGAAAAAAACCTCAGAAACCCAGATTTAAAAAATGAAGCTATTCATGTATCGGCTACATACATGAAAAAATGGGACTAGATTTTTCAACTTTTATCCAGATTTGGCATCGCTTATTGTGGCTCATATGTATCAGCTGTAGAATATTTTATGTAAGAGTGCATCATTAATCTTCAGTTGATTGGCATTTTGAAACACAGGTAAAATGCCTAACATTTTTATATAAGTTTTATATTGATTATTAATTTAATCAAAATATTATAGATGGTATCTGTGCTTCTAGAAACATTGTATACTATACTTTCTCCACTAGATGTCTCCAGAGAAATACAAGTAAATACTGCTAATAAAGATACTGTTAATAAGCACCCAGTTTTAAAATTGCAAAAGTACCCAGTTCAGTTAGGATCAAATAGTTACACTGATTGACTATTTAATATGAGTGGACCTGACATTTGATAGGCTTTTAAATTATGTGAGAGCTTAAAGTTCTACAGGGAAGATGGCGTAGGACTCACATTTATTTCAGAAAGCCTTTTGTCTTCCTGCTAAATGAGTTAACATTAAAGAAACATCACCTCATGTCTACTTTGGACTGCAGTTAATCATCTCTTTCTCTGAATATGATTTCATTATTTTAGACATGTTAGGCCAGAACATGAAGATTTATGGAGTATACAGAGGAAATCCATTGGAAGTATTATGTCAACAGCATGGCGTGAGAGTGCCTACGGTTCTTGTAGACTATACAATGTGTCCAGCCACAAATATCTGAGCCTATATATTTCTTCTTCGGCCTCTTCAAGTTGTTCATTGATGTTCAATTTTATTTGGGCTGTATGCATATTTTAAAAAGGGAAAAAAATCGTGAAATCTAACTTTGGTTTAATTTGAATTCCGGCTACCGTAGGCTTAGTTCAGCCTAACCTAGTCATTTTAAGAAAACCTTTTCACTAGCTCAAAAGAAACAAAGATCACTGGGTCTTTGCCAGAACTTCAATTTATAGGGTGTTTACCTAGCTGTCAAGTAGACAAGATAGTTGGGCACGGGAGTACTACCTCCAGGAAACTGGGGCACTAACACTACGTGTAGCTTGCAAATAGGCCAGAAAGAAAGCAAAGTGATGCTCAAGAAAGGTTTTCATGATCCCGTAACCTGTATCTTAAAAAGCAGGGGCTTAGAAATAATTTGGCACAAATAGCTACTCTGGATCATGCAAAACCAAGGAAATTTTTGCTTTTTAAAAATCTGCACTTGGCTTGAGTATCCAGGTTTGTTGAATCCATAGTCTATGTCCAATCCTAGAGAGTATAGGGCAAGTTTAAGGTTAGTTACATGCTGGCGACAGTAAGCATGATATTACAATGACTTCATAGTCTCCAGAAGCTACAAGGCTTATTATATAAAGATCCACTAGATAACTTGCAAACTGACAATAAATTAGCATCCTGACAGCTAGAAATAAACGATCCTGTCTTTCAGTCACATTATTTTTCTTCAGTTACATAATCAACCATTTAGTTTTCATGCATGACTTATATTTCCGGGTCAAATTTTGCAACCCTGAAAGTCAGACTTAATTATCATCATTTCAATTTTCCTCTCATCTCCTAGGGAAAATTCCATGGACAACTCCAGGGTCAGTGTCCTTTTCTGATGCAGAAGAATAAGGGTCCTGTGTGGAGAGAGACAGTGGGCGGGGGGGACGGGCGGGAAGAGAGAGAAAATTTGACACTTGATAAGTGCTCTGAAAGGGAAGAATTATGTTCCTTGAAAGATTTTCAATATCTTCTCTAATTCTCTTTCTTACAACTGTTTCCTTCCCTCATCCTACCCAAAACTTGCTGAGACTTCCTCCCACTATTAGGCATATAATATCACACTTCCGGCCTGGCCTTAGTTCTTTAAGTTCCAGTGCTATAAACTTTTTATGTTTACCTTAATTTTTTCCTTCTTTTGGGATATTCTCCAACCTTTAAATGTGCAGGTAGTCTTTATGCACACCTGGCTCACATTTTCAAGATCTTTCATGATGTCATTACTAATCCTAACTTTAAATACTGAGGGCTGCTATTTGTTAATTTTCATGGGACTTACGCAAGTTCCAGAAATGATGCTCAGGATGGATAGACTTCTGGTTTCTATTATTTGAAGTATTTAAGATCTCTCTTTTAATTGTATGAGCATATATCATGCTTTCCACAAAAAAAGCATACGTTTGTCTCACTTGTCAGAAGGGAGAAGTAACCTTTTGAAATATGACTGCATTTCCATCTTCACTACTCATTTCATGTAATTATTTGTCAATTTAGGCAACTGCAAGTGCCACGATGAATGGAAGCCATTAATTCTAGTGCATAAAACTGGTTGCAAGGAATGACTACGTTAAAATTGTTCTTGAAAATAATCAATAAAATTTTAATTCATTCCAGGCAATGTTAAGAAAGCAGGCAATATGGCAGGAAATTTTGATTCTTCCTTCACTCCTTATGTTCACAATCAGGTCTATCAGTTATCATTCTGGACTGTATTTAAAAATACATATTTTTTTACCCTTGATACTTATTACGCAAGTCTATATCTCTTTCTCTGAGTACCTCATCCTTCACCTCCAGTCAAACCCTATTGGATTTGAGCAGATTTCAGCTTCATTACAGAAAGGTCTGTAAGTAGTTACAGCAGTCTAAAGATGAAAAGAGTGGCATTAGTAGCAGTGTAATCTATATTATAATGTCTAACTGGTCTAGAGTTGAAGACTTTTATATACGCATGTTACCAGGAATGTCCTAACAGCTAATTTAATAATGTTAATAGTTTATCCATCCTAATCAATAAGCAGTTACTGACCACTTATGCACAACATAAGAGGAATAGACAACTATAATATAAAGCAAAAGATGGCTTCATAAAGATGAAGTCAGAATGATTCCATTCAGAGAAATGTAAATAATAGACTAATTCTCTTTCCACAAAGGACCAGGGTCAGGATATAATTTAACTTTTATGCTATCTTCTCTCCGGCTCTTCTTTTGAATTGCCCCTTCATTTTCTATACCTTAATCCCAAGATTTTCATATTGAAATGGGCTTTCAATCGTATTCCAGCATTTGTTGTTTCACTACGTGCTTTCTATTTTTATCATCTCTTTTTTTAATACTTTAAGTTCTACGGTACATGTACACAAAGTGCAGGTTTGTTACCTATGTATACACGTGCCATGTTGGTGTGCTGCACCCATTAACTTGTCATTTTCATTAGGTATATCTCCTAATGCTATCCCTCCCCCCTCCCCCCACCCCACGACAGGCCCCGGTGTGTGATGTTCTCCTTCCTGTGTCCAAGTGTTCTCATTGTTCAGTTCCCACCTGTGAGTGAGAACATGCGGTGTTTGGCTTTCTGTTCTTGCAATAGTTTGCTGTGTGCTTTCTTAATAAACTAAGCAACAAGTTGTAGAACATTTTAATATCCCATAGCGAGTTCAAGCATAACTCAGAATACTGAAAATGCTCTCTGATCCAACCCAGTTCCCCCAAAGGCCCTTCCAATAGGACAACAGGGAGAATTCCGACAAAATTTCTCTATCTCACCAGCGGGAAAAGAACGTGGATATGACATTACAGAGGGAGCACTTTGTAACAAAATGGATTGGGACTACACTTTAGGATGGTGTGCAGCTTGTTTATTCACAGAAACTGATTGTGGTTACCATTTCAGCTCATTGTTTCTCTCTGACATTCAGATTTCCTTTATCCAAAGTTTTCTGAACATTTGACTTATGTGTGGCGTAGTCAGAATGCACATGCCTTTGGCTAGGGATTGCATAGTGTAACATTGAAAGGCTTTAGTTACTCCTGATAAAATCAGAAGAATCATTTTGGCAATGCCCCTGTTTCCTAATACGCATTTAATTATTCTAGTAATCTTTAGATTAGTAACACTTGCTTCCAGTAGTGGCTGCTTTTCACCAGTGGGTCTCAGTAGATGTGCTTGCATAGACATGTTCAACATCATGTGAAGTATGTCATGAAAAACAACAAAGCACAAATGTTTTTCCTTTCTGCTTCATTTCATAAGTTGGAGAAATTTGTCAGATTAGACTTATGTTAACTCTATATGTTCCTTGATATTTGACAGAGAAAGGAAATGAGAGGTTGTTCTCCTTTTGGTAGGATAGCAAGGAAAATGTGGACTCTCCTACATGATTCTTCAGCAAGTTAGAATTCTTATTTCATATCTTACACAAGTTTTAAATCTATCCAGTGTTTGTTTTTAATCAACACGCTTTACTCCCTTGTGATTGTCAGACTTGCATCTACCTTTGTTTTCTGGTAAAAATAATAATAATAATAATCTTTCAGTTCTGATGTGAACTGCAGTAAGACCTAACAATAATCTTGAGCACACAGACATTATACATTCTACTCTGAAAAGGACTGCAGAATCTCTCTTACAACTCAACAAAAGAATTTTTCTTAAAAACTAAGATACAAAAGAATAAAACTGAGACATAAACATGCAGTGAGTCAATTGTTCATATGATTAAAAATAAGTACCTTCTTTATAATGAAAAGGAAAAGTAGCTCAATGTGTTCCTTAAATATAACTAACCAAAACAAATCTTAGCTGGCAATTTGAAGTTGCTGATGTTTCTTGGAAAGAGTTCAGATTCTCAGGTTGATGCAGTGTTCCCTCCCACAACTCTGACATGTATATAAATTCTGAGCTCTGCAAAGCCCACTGCCAGTTCTCTTCGGGACTAACTGCAACGGAGAGACTCAAGATGATTCCCTTCTTACCCATGTTTTCTCTTCTATTGCTGCTTGTTGTTAACCCTGCAAATGCCAACAGTCATTATGACAAGATCTTGACTCATAGTCGTATCAGGGGTCGGGAACAAGGGTAAGTGATTGCTTTGGTTTTATAAACCGTTTTTCTTTTTCCTTAGCTTGTTATATGTTCAAGTATGCATAAAGTTTCTCATATATGCCTCAGGGTTTTTTTTTTCCTAATTATTATAAAGTAATAGGAAAAAAAGGAAAATGTGAGTATTCTGTGATTTCTCTATGCACTTTAAGCTTTAAGACATAATTACTCTCTAAATAACTTGAATTGCTTTTTTATGAAATATTATATAATTCTAATCTAATTAACACAATTTAGCTGGGCATTCTTTTGTGATTCCATTTACTTATGTTTTCATTTTCTTCCAAAAATCTGAAACTGAGTTTTCAAAATTAACAAATCTGTTGTTAGGAACTATCATATATATGTGAACAGCTTTGAAATATCTCACATGATGTTAGAAAAAATTTTATTTAAATTACATATGAAGGTTAAATGCTGGGTAATGTAACTAGTTCTCTGAATTCTTTGAAGCATTTAAGTTACTTTTAAACTCTGAATTCTGTAAAATTTGCAAGAGTAATTTATATCTTATAGAACTAATGAAATTACAACTGAGCACTTTAAAAATTACACATAATTTTGTTAATTCATCCAACCATTTATAATTTTTTAAGTGGATCTTGGCACTTCTTCCTATGCCCCACAGGGATTTTCATAATGTTCACAAGCTTCTTTGACCTACAGTGAAATAAGACCTCTATCCCTTTAAGAGGGGAAAGGGAACCTTAAAGTTGTAACAGATTAGAACATCCTCTGTCACTTCCATTCAAAAAGATAATTCTCCTCTGTGCAACCATACTGTTTCAAAGTTAATTTTAGCACTCATTTACTTCTGTGATTACTTAACCTAGAAAATTACAGAGTATAGTGTCTGTGTACATAATAAATCTTGTCTCTTTTGCTCTCTGACCTCTCATTGTTCCAGAGAGCCCTGAAGCTATGGCCACCCTCCAAGTGAGCACACACGTTTGGTTTAAAAAGGGTCAGTAGATTATCTACTATTAAGAGTAATAAGGCACATAGAAATAAAATTATGTTAATACTGTTTGAATATTTCTATTTGGTTAACTTTTTGAAACGCTTGTATCTTACTCTCAGAAATGTATAATTTTTTTCTCTCTCTCTCCTCGCCATCTCCCTTAGACTTTAGGTTTTTCAACAATTCAGTAGGATTGTGTTAATAGTTAGATTTGTGCAAGGCTAGAATCATGTCTTTGAATATCAAATCCACATCTTAACATTTTCTTCTATCATCTGATCTTTAGATATGAAAAACTAGTCATTATTAGGACATTAACTTTTTTCCTTTCCTTCTATCCTCCAGCCCGAATGTCTGTGCCCTTCAACAGATTTTGGGCACCAAAAAGAAATACTTCAGCACTTGTAAGAACTGGTATAAAAAGTCCATCTGTGGACAGAAAGCGTAAGTCTCTTTTTTTTTTTCATAACATGTCATTTCCAAAAACAACATCATGACGTATATGCCTTCCCCCTGGGTGTACACACCATTCTTCTTGAAAATACTGACCAAAATTTTGGGAGTTATTTAAAGAAAAGAAAGGAATATATACGTGAATAAAGAAGTTCTCCCTGCATCTCCAATATTACTATTAGGAACTCAGATTTCTTCCTGAATCCATGTGACGTGGAGGCCAGAAGGAAGCAGATCACATGGCTAAGGATTGGGTATAGAATCTGTGTGAGTATATGATGTGGTTTCTACTCCTGGTTTGGCCCTCTTTTATCTTAGGCAGGTCACTTAACCTCTGTGACTTAGTTTCCTCATTTTATAAAAAAGTGGGCCAGAAGCACAAACTGATTTAAAATATCAGTTTCTGAGGCAAAAAGTTAATGTTTTCCTCCAGTCATTTGGAAATTGTCTAAAGTATTCCAGTTTACCTCAGAGTTTTCATCAAAGCTTAAAGTTAAAAGATACTTGACTTTATCTCTTTATTTAATCCAGTGATTCTCACTTCAAGATGGTCCATCCCCAGAGGTCCACAAGGTGGTAATGGAAGCTCATCATTAGAGTTAATATCTCAATAGCCCAAAGAATGATTATGTTTTAACATATGTTTCACTGATTACCTTAAAATTGGAAAGCATTATTTATTACTTACTAGACATGCCTTCTGGTTTGTTTTACCAATAAATATTGGTAGAAAAAAGTAATAAACATTCTGGGCATATTAAGGTCAAGAACCACTCCTGTGATCCAAAATCTTTATTTACAATGAGAGAGCCCAGTCATAAATAGGGCAAGTAATACAACCAGAAAGGTTTAGGTGCCACCCCAGTCAAGAAAACAGTGCAAGTGACTTCTTCCTGCTTCCCATTAATTTGAAGTCCACCCTTAGTGACGGATGCCTTGAGAATCAAAAGACCCCAGGAAGAACCTGCTTAATACATCAGCATTAAAATTCAGTTACCTTAAGTTCGGGTGGAAGGATTGATGGAAAACTTATTTCGAAGTTAATAATATTGGTATAAATACTAGACATGGGCCAGGAGTGGTGGCTCACATCTGTAATCCCAGCACTTTGGGGGGCCGAGGCAGGGGGATCACTTGAGACCAGGAGTTTGAGACCAGCCTGGCTAACATGGTGAACCCTGTTCTCTACTAAAAAAAACACAAAAATTAGCCGGATGTCGTGGCAGGCACCTATTTGGGAGGCTGAGGCAGGAGAATTGCTTGAACCTAGGAGGTGGAGGTTGCAGTGAACCAAGATGGCACCACGGCACTCCCGAGTGGCAACAGAGACTCTGTCTCAAAAAAAAAAAAAAAAAAAAAAAAAAAAAAAAAAAAATACTAAATATGGAATCACTTAACCTCTTGTAGACTTACCTGTAAAACATGGATTTAATAGCTATATTAAAGCATTTCTGAGAAGATAAAATGAATTGATAAATGTGAAATTACTAAGTACCCATAATGCATAATATCAATTGTCCTTAAAACTAAACTCTTTTAACAAATGCATAGATGTAGACAGGAAAGGAAGTTGTGACCAGATGCCTATTTGAAATGCATAAGATTGTCTATTTCTAAGTAAGAACATGTATATCAGGCATTTAACCTTAGCTGGGTTGCATCTCCACATGGTAACCAAGTCTAGGGCAACAGAGGACCTTGCTGACCATCCCCTGCTCATTGGCTTAATAGAGTTTCAACTCGATGTTCTCTTTTGACCTGAACATTATTCCTATTATTGTGCAGACTTCTGCTAGACTTGTGAGTCATTCACCCAATTATAATGCAATCAGTTGTTACAATGGTATCTGGCATGCTGCAAGCTAGGCCCCAGTAGGGATTCTAAGGCTTTGAGTTTTCCTCTTCTTTATATTCATGGATACCATGAAGCATATTTGAAATGCACACTAACTAGATAAGAAAGGACCTTCACCCTGAAATGTTAGGGAGAACGCTTATTACATCCTTCCTAGAAGATAGAGAAGAATGCCATCAATTTACTTTAACCATCTAAATATACGAGAGATGTCAAGGCTTGTACAGAGGCTATGCCAAAATTCTTTCTTGCTTTCCATTAAAATAAACAAACAAAAAAAATCACTACTTTGAAGCCTGGCTTTTCTTTTTTTTTTTTAAACCAGAAATGTAACAGTGTCTCCTTTGTTCAATTTTATCAGCTTATTTTTCTAAAGTGGCTTCATTTTCAAAAACATAGTTACATCTGGGCACTGAAATAAATGTAAATGCTCATTTCAAATAACCAAAGAAATCAATACTATTGACAGGAAGACTGGTCTGCCGTCTGCTTGCTTCTGCTGAAATTTCCAGAGATATCTTCAGGACTTTATGATCAGATGACAGAAATGTTTGCCTTTCAGCTGAACAGTTGCTCTGGGGATTTGAGAAAAGTAAACTGAGCAGGCCTAATGAAAAACATGAAGCTTCCTAGGGTCAAGATATTGTCCAAAATATATATTGGTCTAGTAATATAGTATTCTGGAAAATTCCTCTAGAGAATGTCTGTGACATTTTTAGCTGGCATCTCATGAAATATTAGATACTATTCTGAGAGCAAAAATAAATTTCTCATCTTTAGAGCTATGTGTAGCAATGATATTTTTTTACTCTTGTTTTGCCCTACTGACCATATGGGAACATTGAATTTTGGGTAGCATAAATGTTCTTCTGAAAAAAAACCCTTTTTTCTTTTCAAAATATCTGCTCAGAGATAACCATATTGTTCAATTATCAGCTGATATTACAATGAACTGTTGGAATGTTATCTCATCTACTGCATTAATTCTCTACATTATGACTGACTCTTGTTATATTAGCATTTGCTGTATACTTTGTTAAATTTCCTTTTCTATTCACTATTTTACTTCAAGTAAGTATTATCAATCTATGGACTAAGCACATTTGTATCTCATTTTTAAAATTGTATACAACATATGCTAAAGCTAATATATAAGCAATTCTTAATCTTTTGACATCCAATAATTAGATTTATTTACAAGAGCTCATGTAAATAAAATTATTTAGAGGCTCTATTATGATTTGCATAAGGCTCCTATGTACCTTGTATATGTTTCCAATACCAACTATTCTTCAAACTATATTAAAATTAGAGAATAACTTGAAGTGGGTATTTCCCATTTAATTTTGTCCATATTTTTAGCTATCTATGATTCTTAAGCCAATATTTCATGCCAGGAATTTTTTATTAACAGATAGAGAATATGGATTCAAAGTTATAAACAGGACTACAAATCCTAGATAATTACTTAATGTACCAGGGTTCAATTTGAAAACATTTATTTACTTTTACTCGACTGTATAAAATTATCTCTTACATCATTAAAACTTTTGCTTGATAGTTTGCTTTCATCATTTTTATCATACTAAAAAAAATTTTATTCTTATACTTGGCAATCTCTTTCATGTATAAATTATTTGATTCATTCATACTTCTTGATTACAATTATGACAACTAGATAAAAAGCCAGAAAAGAAATAGCATCTGAATTAGCTGATTCATGTTTAACTAGTGAATTACAAAATAACTAATCTATAATTGTCATAATCTGACATGATATGTATCAATTAAAAATTACAAAATGATGTGCATTTATTTTTTACTTGTAATAATCCCCCCACTTCTAATTGTTTGATACATGTACCTTTATATTTCTATTGAAAGGAAACATAAGTAACTATGTAAAATTTTAGTTAAAATAGGCTATCTATATTGGATGATGAAGTCCAGAAAATATTCTATGAAATGTGAAAGAATAAAAATTAGGATTATATTAATATTATTATATATTAATATAATCAGTTTTTATTTTGTAAGCAATTATATATTTTTTATTACTATTTTCCCTCAAAATATAGTAAATTAGATAAATTTATTTTTTGTATATCTTGATATCTTGAATTTTCTGGTCTGTTACCTTAATTATTGCCTATATAACTCAATACACTTTGTTAACTTTAAACAGGATGCCGTTTTCTTGAATACTAAGCTCTAATATTAAAATAGATTATTTTATCAAATTTTACACAAATAAAAATATTTCAAAGTTTATGTATAATACGATAATTATACTGGCAATTCAAACCAAATACAGCATTATTTTAGTTAGCAATGAGAAAGCATGTTATGGATTCAAATGGTTCAATGTATTTTCTTATGTTTCCACTTCTATTAAAGCACATTTCTACCCATTTTTAGTTTACAAAATGATTTCAAAATCATTATTTCATTTGAGATTCACAATTACTCTTTGAGTAGATACCATAGCTACTATATTCATGTTAAATACTTGGGGAAACAGGGACGCCAGTTGATTAAATGACTTGGGGCTCAAGGTTCACATGTCAACCAAGTAACAGAACTTGGACCCAAATTTCATTCTTCTGGATCAACATTCTGGAACTTTTCTATAGTAACATGAGACTGTAGTGAGAAATCAAACTCATATAAATATAGAAAAAATTGGCGGGGCACGGTGGCTCACGCCTGTAATCCCAGCACTTTGGGAGGCTCAGGTGGGCAGATCACGAGGTCAGGAGATGGAGACCATCCTGGCCAACACGGTGAAACACCGTCTCTACTACAAAACATACAAAAAATTAGCCGGGCGTTGTGGCGGGCGCCTGTAGTCCCAGCTACTTGGGAGGCTGAGGCAGGAGAATGGCGTGAACCCGGGAGGCGGAGCCTGCAAAGAGCCGAGATCGCGCCACTGCACTCCAGCCTGGGCGATAGAGCAAGACTCCGTCTCAAAAAAAAAGAAAAAGAAAATACCGGGGGTGGCGCGGGGGGAACCCTGATTTTTAGAATCTCAGCAAATCAAGGCAGTAAGTGAAATATTTTGTCAAATTTTTGTCAAAATGTATCCTATTTAGTTTCTCATTTTAATATTAATTTTCTTCCAATGTACAGGACTGTGTTGTATGAATGTTGTCCTGGTTATACGAGAATGGAAGGAATGAAAGGCTGCCCAGCAGGTAAAATCTCAATTTCTTGAGTTAAATAAGGAACACTTTATATGCAAGGAAAGGGTTGAGGTGGCTTGTGGAGAAGCCAGTTGTGTATGTGTGTACTCAGCACCATCCTAAATCCAAGATATATCCCTCCTATGTTTGTGTTAATCATGAATTTATCACGATGATAAAATGTAGGAACACATTTCTCATACACTGGATGCTGGGCAATACAACAGAAACTTAGTCATAAATTTAAATTAGTTCAGCTTCCCTTCAGGAACAAAACTCTTTATAAAATCCCGTTCTTTGAAGTTGTCTAGGAACATAGAACTTAACTACTTGGTGAAACCTCATCTTCTCTAGTTGAATAGCTCTGATTTTATAATGTTCCTTATATTGAAATTTGGTTTCCTATACCTCTGCCAACTAGAGAAAAAAAATAGTTCATCTATTTCCTCTTTGAAATGACAGCCGTTCAGATATTTCATGCCAATCATCACGCCTTTCCTCCGGCTACCCTCACTTCTTGAATAAAATCTTCTGTTCTCTGGGCTAACCATCCCCAATTCTTTTAATATGACATAGACTTTGAAGCCCTCCCCATTATAACACCAACGGACAGAAAGTCTCCAGTTCAGTAATCTTTTTTCTGAATATAAACCTAGACTGATATTTAAAATCCATCCATGTGGGTCTGAGCATTTAAGACAATACTAAGATAAGTACCTGATTTGGGGAGACCTTGCACTTTGGATAATGTCATTGGTAACCGTGTTACATCATTAGCTTATATTGAATTTGGAATCAATTAAAATTTATTACCAGTTTTTTTACATACACCATTAAGTCAGGTCTCTAGGATTTGTTTTTCTCAATTTAGGCATAGGAATTACATGGAAACTTGTTAAATTTAACCTTGCTCATTTTGACTCAATTTCTCCATGTTTTTAGGGTCTTTTAAAATCCCGGTTTTATACTTAATAGTTGTGTCACCAAATCTAAGGATATTCGCAAATTTAATAACCATTTATTCTATGCTATTAATCAAATTATACTAATGTTCAAATCAAATAGGGTCAGAAAAAATAAGTTGCACATTACTAGATAAATCCCTTTAGGTTGACATTCACGCATGAATCTTTCTTCTGACGTTTGGAAGAAATAATCTGGAAGGATTCAATACTTTGAATTATTTGCTAACAGAACTTATAATGAAAACAAGCAGGCCTACATATTTTTAGGGATCCAAATCTATACAAATGATAGATTTAAATAATAGATAATATTGAATTATAATCGAATTATTATTGACATAGCAGGATTGAGATCTAAATAGGTTAAATGTTAAACCAGGATAAGAGTTTAAAATTTTTTATCCTTAACACAAAGGATATGTAACATAATGTTTTTCAGTAGCATTTTATTATTTAGCACTCAAAAGATAACTTTTATATAAAAATGATTATTCACATAATTGTATTGCTAAAATTATTAGTTAAATGTCTTGGGAAACATAGTATAAGGTTTAAATGATTATGAATCATATCCTGAGAATATTATCCCCAGTAGTGATTCATTTCTTGATTATTTCAGTTTTGCCCATTGACCATGTTTATGGCACTCTGGGTATCGTGGGAGCCACCACAACGCAGCACTATTCTGATGCCTCAAAACTGAGGGAGGAGATCGAGGGAAAGGGATCCTTCACTTACTTCGCACCGAGTAATGAGGCTTGGGACAACTTGGATTCTGTAATTCAGTATTTTTATCAATAGATTTATTTTTTGCTGTTATTGTTATTTCATTTTAACTGATTTATTAACTTGGATATTAGTAGAAATTGTGTATCTTTCTATTGTACATATATGAGGATATCTAAAGGGATGAGTTATTGAGGAAAGTAAAATACCTTAATACATCCGGCAAATAGAATAACTCTCCAGGAGACTTATATGTTAATTTTTTAAAGAAGGAGAACCAAGAATCGGCTAAAAGGGTGCTTGTTATTCTATTTTGCTCCTTTCCTTTTTCCTGTTTGTTTGTGAGGATATGTATGTAATTTTAGATAACATGTCTAACAGAAAGGTAAGTTAAGAAGCCTACTGAAATTTAAAATTATCATAAGCTATATTATATAGCACTATTTTATTATGTATGTTTAATTATATGTAAATATATATGGATGTTCAGGTTGTCAAATTTGTATACATGTATGTGGATAGTTAAAGGAAATGTGAAAATACATTTGATTCAGACTTGTGCACAGTCTAATTTACAATGCCTTAAATTATTACTCAATTTCCGAATCTATAAAACTGATATAAAAATACATTCCTACTTTCTACTAGATATGGAGATGAATTGATAATTATTACTAGAGTCAAATATACTTTGTAAAATGTAGGCATGTATCTGTAGGCATTATCTTACTACATTAGCTATGTGGTTGACTGCTTGATTATAGACCTCCCTCTTCTGAGTGTCTTTTACCACATCTGTAGCCCCCTCTCCAGTCCCTTTTGCTGACTCTTCTTCCTTGCCTTAAAGAATGGAACTTGTAAGAATTTCTTCCAGCAACTTGACTCTACTCTTTAAATGCACTTAACATGGTTTCAGCTATCACTTCAGTGCATACAAACATTAAACCTACGCTTGTTGTTTGGACTTGTTTCTTCTTGGAACCTCAGTAGAATATTTTCTACTGTTTATCTTAGTATTTATCCTTGGATATACCATTTGCATCTTTAAACAAAAGTTATCTAAAACATATGCAGTTTTCTTTCATCCCATAAATAATTGTGTTTTTAGTGCCTTTTACCCACAATTGGCAGTGCCAGTCTCAATGTTCAGACTTGAAATTTGTAAGTCATCCTTACCTCCCCTTTCTCCAATTCTTACAAACTGCTGTTAGCCTTATCTCATGTTTCATCTAAAGTGATCCCCCTAATACTCTCATTTCTGCTGTACGTTACCACTCAACTTTCCTGAAGCCTGGTTCTAATCATTAAATTCCAGTGCCACAAAATCTTCAGTGGTTCCTCATTGCCAGTTTATTTCGCTCCTTCTTAGGGCATTAAAGTCATCCACATTATTGTCCAACATACCCTTCTAAATTTCTTAGTGTTGTCTGAGAAACATAAAAGTATGTGTTAACCAAACTGGACAACTTTTGCTCTCTTGGCATTCACCCTATGTCAGTACTGGACTTAGAAGACCACCACATCATTCCTATTGATTTAAATATCATGGTCTATCTCCAAACTACTTCCGAATAGCTGTTCTCTTTCTTATTTGAGCCCTGAAAGCATTTTTCCCCTCTGTCCTGTATCTTACTGTGTCTACTTTTACCTGCTGCTACTGATAAATGTTTGGTTGTGACTTTTTGCTTTATCTATCATTGTATTTCCCATAGCATTGAGTAAAGCATAATATAATACATGGTGTTGGATATATAAAAAGGTACAGGATGGTTGAATTCTTGAATTTGTTATGGAATAAACATGAAACCCTTGTTAAAACTCAAGTGTTGCATACAAATATAATGTCATTTTTGTTTTGTTTGCCACTTAAAATTTTTAAATATGTGATAATTTCATATCTCCCTAATTCTTATCATTTTATTTGTTATATCAAGATTGTTTCTTCATCAACATATTCACTTTAAAAATTGTGTGTTCTGTCTAAGTACTCTATCACATTCAAGATCCTTAACTGAGTATCTGAACTTATAAAATTCCTTAACCAATTTGAATAATATAATTTTAAGTTATTTATGTCAATTTTATATGACCATCTGATAATGCAATGAGAAAATAGCAAGGCAGAAGAAATAGGGTGATTATAAGACTTTTACTAATGTTCCACAATAAATTGAATTTCTATCATTGCAATTTTTCCTAGGATATCCGTAGAGGTTTGGAGAGCAACGTGAATGTTGAATTACTGAATGCTTTACATAGCCACATGATTAATAAGAGAATGTTGACCAAAGACTTAAAAAATGGCATGATTATTCCTTCAATGTATAACAATTTGGGGCTTTTCATTAACCATTATCCCAATGGGGTAAGTTTTATCAGTAAAAAATACACTTACGAAAAATACCTTCTTTAATTTTGTCTATACTACTTTTTATGTAATGCTCACAAAAATAATAAAATACTAGTGAGAATAAGGTAAGTGCTATATTATGACTTTACCCTCAAATCTAGGGCATGCAAATTTCCAATCTGGTTATTAATTTCTACCAAAGAGTGATTGTAAAGGACAAATTACATGAACAGTTCATTGACAGTAGATAAGTATTCTAAAAAAGGAAATTTTAGTAGTTGATGTATTTGAAATAATTTATTGTAGTAGCAAAAAGAATAATCAAAGAATGAGTGTTCTTTTACTCCCCCACTCTAGCTACTGTAGTACTTGTGTGTTTGGATCAGTTTTTGTGGAAAATTGCCAATGGGGTCATAGAACTTTTTCCACAGCCAAATTCTCAGGGACAAAAGAGGTCAGTGACGAAGCAATATTTAGGAAGTTCTTGTACTAGAACTAATTATATATATACAATAATTATTTGTTTCTCCTTCTCAAAACTTAATTTTTAGGGCTGATTAGACTTCTTTACATAATTCATTTACCCACATTAAAAAGTTTATGACTATTTGTATAAAAGGGAGGAAAAAAGCAGTAATTTGAAAGAAAAAAGCACCTTTGCCTTATGTTGCTAGATATGTTAAGTATGAATAGACTTAGGTTCTCAACTGGTTCCCTTTTCCTTTACAGTTTCTTTTTTAGATAAAACAACATGTAAATCTTCATCCACAGCATTTCCATTTAGAATGTAGTTTCCCATTTGTTACATTTACTAGTATAAATGAAAAACTGGGAATTCACTTGCAGTCTCAGTGGTCAATGGATGTCTCTGGTTTCAGCACTTTGATTTTTCCAAATAATTATAGGTTGTCACTGTTAATTGTGCTCGAATTATCCATGGGAACCAGATTGCAACAAATGGTGTGGTCCATGTCATTGACCGTGTCCTTACACAAATTGGTACCTCAATTCAAGACTTCATTGAAGCAGAAGATGACCTTTCGTCTTTCAGAGTAAGTCCAAGAGCAGATTGTCTTGAGTCATTGAAATCCTCCTCTTCTCCTGTCAAAACCTAAAAACAACAAAAATGCTATTAAATCTGGAAAAAATGTAACAAACGTATTTTTTGAAATGGCTACTATTTTCATTTTACACAGGAGAAACCATCTCATATGAAATAATATTTCTATGGAAATGATAGAGTAAGAATGGTTAGTTATGTGACTGGTGTGTATTTAGTGCATTTAGAACGTGTTCATCCATTATTATATATACTGCTGGATATTGCTATACTCCCACAAACATGGGCAGAATTCCCATTCTTGCAGGCACAATTTGAAGAAAGTTGGAAAAGACATGGTTGTGTCAAAAAGTAATATTTTGAAGATCGAACAACAACAAGCCTCTATAGTGTAGGAATCAGCTCCTTCATGTCAGCCTAGGCTAAGTGTGTTGTAATTTTCTTTTGGATTTACAATGTGAAAGTCTCTGAAAAGCACATTTGTGTTTCAGGCAGCTGCTATCACATCGGACATATTGGAGGCCCTTGGAAGAGACGGTCACTTCACACTCTTTGCTCCCACCAACGAGGCTTTTGAGAAACTCCCACGAGGTGTCCTAGAAAGGATCATGGGAGACAAAGTGGCTTCTGAAGGTAGTTAAAATTCTTCCTCTCTAAGAAGTCTCCCAGCATTCTGAGAAGGGAATAAAAAAGAGGCTAGTTCTTGCCAATAATATTAGTTTTAATAAGCAAAGGCTAGGAAAAATTTTTATTCTGAGATGTACTATAAGTCTTCCAAAAGTCCTTGAAAGAGTAGGCAGAGTATAATTCTTAAATAATAAGAATATTCTTAAGATCACATTCTTTCATAGTACTTTCAAGTAAATTAGTAGAAATTCAGAAAGATTAATGGGTGTTGGAAAGAAATATTAGATCATCAAATTTTAATACTGTATGCATGTTATGCAATGCTTTTAATTCTGTATTTATGCCAAAAGATACTGAGTTGTGAGAATCTTATGGTTCTCCTGGGCCTCTAATTACTGATACACAGAAGAATTTGGTGGCTTGCCAAGCTTCCTCTCTGTTGTCAGATAGGTTTTACATTGTGCTTGCATACTTCACTTACTCAGCCTATCCTAAAATACATTTGACCAGTTTAAGATGAGAACGTTTTAGGATGCAGGATAGATACAACGTAACTGAGGCATAGATCCTTCCAGAGGCCCTTCAATAAATCTTTATTTGGCTACTTTCTAGAAGTTGCCTTGCGGAAATAATTTGTCTTATCCTCAGCCTCTATCGACCTCATTACATGTTATGTACAAATATTCTGCCGTGAGCAGCTATTACAAGCCTTTAACAGGCCTTCCCTTTTTCTCTCTTTTGGTAGAGAGGGGTCTTGCTGTGTTTCCCATGATGGTCGTGAACTCCTGGCCTCAAACGGTCCTCTCACCTAGGCCTCCCAAAGTGTTAAGATTACAGGTGTGAGCCATTGTGCCAAAGGTCTTCTGAAAGGAACAATTCTTGCTTTCACCCAGGAGTTACTTTCTTATGATAGCTGGAACTTAACCCACCACGTTTTGTAATGCTGCACCAATCATTTCCTGAAGTTGATCTCCTCTTATTATTCCTACGAAGCTGAGCTGTTCCTATTTTGTAGTTGATAGGAAAAAACGTCTAGAACGTAAATAGGATTTTAAAGCTGTTAGTGAATCCTTAGGTCTTACTACATTTTAAGGATTACTTAGTTCCACAATGAAACACATCTTTTCAGGGTCAAAATGTTATTTCCCTGGATCTGAAAGCGAACTGTTTTTATTGTGTTCTCCAGCTCTTATGAAGTATCACATCTTAAATACTCTCCAGTGTTCCGAGTCTATTATGGGAGGAGCAGTCTTTGAGACGCTGGAAGGAAATACAATTGAGATAGGATGTGACGGTGACAGCATAACAGTAAATGGAATCAAAATGGTGAACAAAAAGGATATTGTGACAAATAATGGTGTGATCCATTTGATTGATCAGGTCCTAATTCCTGATTCTGGTAAGCAATGTTTCTTTTTGTTTATTTTACTTACTATAATTTACTAATTATGCTGTCTCAAAGAGTAAGTCCACGAAAAATGAATGTGCAGTATAAAGAATGTCACGCAAAGCACTAACACAATAAATACTGAGCTACTTGCGTACTCCATAGACAGGCAGTGTAGTGACGGGCACTCCATGCGTGAATCTTTGGCGTTCTAGGGTTTCTGACATGTAATATTTATAAAGGTTTTCACAGTGCCAGAGTTTTTCTTGGAAACAGAAGGAAAGATCTAACCAAATGGTCAGCTTTGGATAAATGAAAAAGCTATGGAACTCACAGCGTAGAGAGAGATGACAGATGAACAATACAGAATTAAAGAAACATGTAGTAGGAAGACAGAAAAATATTTTCCTTCAGAAATTCATTGTGATTATCAACCCCCGCCAAAAAATGGAAGTGGAACTCTCTTATTAGGGAGCGGGAGGATGTCTTATCACATTGACGTTGAAGTAAATAGCTTATAATATTAGAAAACAGTCAGGAATTGACTTCCTAGTTTCATGATGGAGATAATAGCAATGATGACATTGTTGGGATGGTGATGGTTTATTTTTCAGCCAAACAAGTTACTGAGCTGGCTGGAAAACAGCAAACCACTTTCACGGATCTTGTGGCCCAATTAGGCTTGGCATCGGCTCTGAGGCCAGATGGAGAATACACTTTGCTGGCACCTGTGAATAATGCATTTTCTGGTATGTACTGGACACTGTTGTTCCTGCTCTCTGCCTACACTCTTTAATTTGTGATGATTGTTTGCAGTAAGAAATAAGAGAGGTTTCATGAGGCATTGATTAGTTCCTGCACTGGCTACACATACAGTGTGTTAGCACTGCATTGTCTCTACTAAAATGTTCTTCATTTCAAAACATTTCATTATAATGGAGAATAGCCTACAGAGAGTGAAAGTTTGTAATTAGGAGTATCCACGCCAGGCGCAGTGGCTCACACCTGTAATCCCAGCACTTTGGGAGAACAAGACAGGTGGATCACTTGAGATCAGGAGTTTGAGACCAGCCAGGTCAGCATGGTGAGAACCCATCTCTACTAAAAGTACAAAAGTTAGCCAGGTGTGGTGGTGCGCTCCTGTAATCCCAGCTACTTGGGAGGCTGAGGCAGAAGAATCGCTTGAACCCAGGAGGCAGATGGCGCTGCTGCACTCCAGCCTGGGCAACAGAGTGAGACTCCATCTCAAAAAAAAAAAAAAAAATTTTTAAAAAGCATATTCAGTTTCTCTGTGAATCTAATATTTCCAGCACAATAAGAATGCATTGATAGATCTTTAAAAAAAATAAACTGATTTGTTTATTTGCTACCAACATATTTAGAAATAAATAGGTGTATTTTGCATCTCAAAATTTGGACAGTAAGGGTGTCAAATTATAAATAAATAAAATGAAGAGACCATTATACACTTCCATATCATGATGTAAAACAGTATATATAAAATTTCACCTAGTTGTTGCTATTCACAGACCATGATCAGATTCATGCAATCTGCCACCTTTCTCAGGACAATGATTTCACAGACATATTTAAATTGTTGGCAAAATTTATTAATTAAAAATAGGTAACACAATTTTTTGTTTTTCCAAATGCTAAATTACAGTATAAAAAACATTGAATTCCTAGATATCCTGACTTTCCTTTTTGTAATAATCCTGCCCATGTGTTTTGACAATAACCCATATTTAGGAGATTGTTTGCTTTGATTCTCTTTCCAGTAATCAATATTAATTTACAAAGAATTCATCAATAGTTCTTTCATGTGACTAATGGATATATCTAATTATCATACAAAACCCTGGCCACCATTAAGGTTTAGCATTTGCCAGTGACCACTATAAAACTATGTAGCCCTTACAGAGATGAAGCTCATTGCTTGAACTGGTTGGAGCTGTATTATTGTCATTTGATACAATAGGTCACAGAGTTTCTACTTGAATTGAATTGTCAGCTTTTAGCATTTAGTTGACTCATGTATTATATGAGTGCAAAATCCATGATATATTATATATTATATACTATTATATTATATATTGATATTATATTATTAATGTCAGGGATTATCTGTTTACATGATTCTCTCTTACCAGGAGAAACTTTAATGTTTTCTAAATAAAATAATGCTCTTTCTTAATTATTTACAGATGATACTCTGAGGATGGATCAGCGCCTTCTTAAATTAATTTTGCAGAATCACATATTGAAAGTAAAAGTTGGCCTTAATGAGCTTTACAATGGACAAATACTGGAAACCATTGGAGGCAAACAGCTCAGAGTCTTCGTATATCGTACAGTAAGTGAATCAGAACAAAATAGTCTGTCAAATGACATGTCAAAGAATGCTGTTTCAATGAATATTTCACAGAATTTTATGAATGTGGTTCTAACAGCGAATATTCACAGAAGCATCAGGGAACTGGGTAGCGTGGGTGAAAAGACTGTGAGCAAAGTCCACAACAAGTGCTATGTATTAAAAACTCAGGCAGTTAGATAGTTCGCATGTGTTTCATTATGAGTAACTTTGTGTTCTAGAGCATCAATTATTTTAAATTCCAGAAAACGGTAAATTTTTAAAATAAACTTTTCATTTGCAGAGTACTTTACAATTTTCAAGGTAATTCTGTTCTCTGCCTACACACCATTTTTCTTTATGATGACTGTTTGCAATAAGAAACAACAAATACTTTACAAGGCGTTGATTAGTTCCTGCACTGGCTATACATACAGTGTGTTAGCAGTATACTGTCTCTACTAAAATGTTCTTCATTTCAAAACATTTCATTATAATGAATCAAATATGCAAGGTGGCCTCATACTGTAAAATAACCAGTTGGCATCTGAATATCTTTTGAATGGCTTTCAAGATAAACCTTTATTGACACATAGAGATTTCTGGACTCTATAAAAGGGTCTTAATGTACTTTTTTTTTTTTTTTTTTTAAGAGACAGTTTCACTCTGTCTCCCAGGCTGGAGTGCAGTGGCACCATCATAGCTCACTGTAACCTTAAACTCCTTGGCTCCAGGGGATCCGCCCGCCTCAGTCTTCTGAGTAGCTAGGACTATAGGTGCACACCACCACCCTGACTGATTTTTTAAATTTAATTTTTCTTGAGTCAGGGTCTCACTACATTTCCCAGCCTGATCTCAAACTTTCAGCCTCCAGTGAAGCTCCTAATTTGGCCTCCCAATGTGCTGGGATTATAGGCATGAGTCACTGCACCCAGCCCTAACGTACTTTTTGCTGCAGGAAAATTTATAGAAATATTGCTTATCAAAATTACAGTGCAGTACTTGTCCAGATAACACGTATGGCTATAGCTAAAAGACTTCACAGGAAGTCAGGCATTACCTAGAACCGAATCTTGCACAAGTCAGCAGCTCCCTACAGCTACACAATTCCAAACATTTTTAAGTATGCATTAAATGTGCTGCACTTTAAATTTTATATATACAAATATATATGTGTGTGTATATATATCACATTTGTTCAAAAAGCTATAAATATGTCAAAGATTTGACTTACAATGATGAATAGAGTCTTACAGTCAAGAAAATAAAGTAAATATTTATGAAGATCATTAAAAGCACTAAAGTGAGGAAACCTTACAGATAGTATTGACCAAAAGAGGGTCTGGAGAAATAGTTCAAATCTGGATAGAAATTATAAAAATTGTAGAAGTGGGATTCCATGGAACTTTTGTAATTTATTGACAAAATTACCTGCCTGATCCATAGGGTAGCTTGACTTTTAATAAAAAACCTGTCTAGGTAAGAAGTGTCTTGTGAGTTTGTGTGAGCCATTGAAAACAGAGGAAAGAAGCTATTCCCGTGGCCGCAGACACTAGGCAACCTCTCAGAAGGGCCGATCTGGAAATTGAATTATGTAGTTACATCTATATGGGAAATTTCAAGCAAGGAAAAAGATACCCCATACTTTTCTTTCCTTTCCTAGGCTGTCTGCGTGGAAAATTCATGCATGGAGAGAGGGAGTAAGCAAGGGAGAAATGGTGCTATTCACATATTCCGCGAGATCATCAAGCCAGCAGAGAAATCCCTCCATGAAAAGTTAAAACAAGATAAGCGCTTTAGGTAAGCCTATTAGTGGCACCTCCACAAAGAATGAGAGCTATTGGCATATTTTTTTTCATAGGCAGTATCCCAAAAGGCATTCAAGTCTCCTATATGGTTGAAAATGGAATTGAGAATAAAATGTTCATACAAGTGTTTTCAAAATTGATATATGTTTCCACTGATACTTTCTGGTACACCGTAACATGATTTCGTGTGTGAAAACAAATCTAACAGACTAAACTACTCCTTGATATTTTTCTTATAATTAGTTTTTAGAAATTGATGGTATATATAGCAAAGTATTTTGTGAAGTATTAAATGGCAAAAATGCTTCTTTTTGTTATGTGTGAACTTGTCAAGTTTTGTAGGATGAAATCAGATGAAAAAATTTAAAAATTATATTGTATATTTCAATCCTTTTTCATGATAAAACTTTTAACAGGTAAATTGCATTTGAAACATGTGAAAATGTATGAGCAGTTCTCTCATGCTTTCCACAATACATGGATTCTATTCTATTACATGCACTGTAGGTGAATTTGCCTAAATCTAAATCTGACAACGTACATATACATTCTTCCCACCTAGCACCTTCCTCAGCCTACTCGAAGCTGCAGACTTGAAAGAGCTCCTGACACAACCTGGAGACTGGACATTATTTGTGCCAACCAATGATGCTTTTAAGGGAATGACTAGTGAAGAAAAAGAAATTCTGATACGTAAGTAGAAGTGAATTCCAGATATTTTCCCTTTCATTTCAGGATCTCACTTCTTTCTCAAGCTTTCCTGTCCAGATGTCTGCCTTAAAAATGCCCCCTCCCTCTCTGGTATTCATGGCTAGCTTTAGTTTCCTTTTATTTCCTCCACTTGGGATGTGTGGAGGGTCACTCAGTAATGTTTTTAAACTGCTTACTGTTGGGCTAGATGTTCACTTAATGTGGTTTCTATGAAAGACCATGTAAGTAGGGGACAAAGAAGAAAACAGTTATAATTTACAAAATAATTAGATGTTTTTCTCCCAGTAAGTTGGGTTCTATTTTGATTAGGCTAATTGAAGTAACTGTGTGTTTTGACATAGCGTTGGTATCTACTTGAGAAAATAATGACATTATGAGAAAGTACAATATGGAAAAAGATAAAGACAAATAAATGTTTTGTTTCTTAGTCCTTGTCTATCAAAGTGTCACATTATTCAATAAAAGTATACATATATTTTCCTCTAGGGGACAAAAATGCTCTTCAAAACATCATTCTTTATCACCTGACACCAGGAGTTTTCATTGGAAAAGGATTTGAACCTGGCGTTACTAACATTTTAAAGACCACACAAGGAAGCAAAATCTTTCTGAAAGAAGTAAGTTGTCTAGAAGGAATTTATGATAGTGTTCATCCATCATTAAGTTAACTAAATATTCATCCTTAATTAAATTTCCTCATTGAAATTGCCTATTTTGACAGGTAAATGATACACTTCTGGTGAATGAACTGAAATCAAAAGAATCTGACATCATGACAACAAATGGTGTAATTCATGTTGTAGATAAACTCCTCTATCCAGCAGGTTTGTAATTATTGAACTCATTGATGGACTAGTCTTTTAATATGAACCTAGATTTTTATTTTATGCTTTTTTACCAATATTCATTTAATATTCCTCTTCATAGACGCACCTGTTGGAAATGATCAACTGCTGGAAATACTTAATAAATTAATCAAATACATCCAAATTAAGGTACTAAAAGTTACTTGATTTATTTCTAATGTCTAGAACACATATTACAGGTTTAACATAACAGACTAGAAATGTATGCATTAATAAGTAAATATATACTGGTCTTGGATTGCTCTTTGTTGTTTATGTAACACTGGACCACCTGTAGAGAAATGACATCATTTCTTCGTGGTTTTGTTCAACAAATATCTATCAAAAGCTACTCAGGACCAAGTATTGTATAAAGTGTTATGAAAAGTGTGTATTTAGGGCCGGGTGCGGTGGCTCACGCCTATAATCCCAGCACTTTGGGAGGCTGAGACAGGCGGATCACAAGGTCAGGAGATTGAGACCATCCTGGCTAACACGGTGAAACCCCGTCTCTACTAAAAGTACAAAAAATTAGCCAGGTGTGGTGGCGGACGCCTGTAATCCCAGCTACTCGGGAGGCTGAGGCAGGAGAATGGCGTGAACCCGGGAGGCGGAGCTTGCAGTGAGCTGAGATCGCGCCACTGCACTTCAGCCTGGGCGACAGAGCAAGGCTCTGTCTCAAAAAAAAAAAAGAAAAAGAAAAAGAAAAAAAAAGAGAAAAATATGTATTTAAATTGGACATGGTCTTTATTCAAAAAGTTTACAGTCCAATTTAGAAAAATAAGATGGTACATAAATATTTATATCATTCAATATTTTCACTGCAGAATATAGAGGAAAGAACATTCACTTACAAAAAATTGTCACTAATCACAGATTAAAGGCAACGGAATGTTTTTCTTCTTTGTAGTAGCAGAAAACATAAAGTAGTGTTTAATAAATATATTTAACTTTGGATAAATTATTCTATAATTTTTAAATCTCTGAATAATGAATCCAATGATTTTTATGCCATCTGACCTGATAGCATTGATTGGAAGATGATTTATATGAGGACTTCACTTCTATTAAATGTAATAATAGCTTCACTATTTTTACTTTAGTAAGAATTAAAATGGTGCCATGGTTTTGTTAACACAACTATCACAGTTCATGCTAATAAATATAAACACTTATTTTCAGTTTGTTCGTGGTAGCACCTTCAAAGAAATCCCCGTGACTGTTTATAGTAAGTATATAATAAATATTGGCCACATGGGTTGCAAGGTATGAAAAAAGAAAATACATTTCTTTGTATTTACAGAGATTATTGATAATCTGGTATTTAGAATTCCAAACTGCGGCCAATCTCATTTCACTTGAAAAAAGGTTTGTGGTCTCAGATAACCTTCAACTCCAATGAACCTCTTCCCTACTCATTGGAAAAACAGGAACGATATGACATGAGAAAGATGGCAAAATATAATATTAATGTGGCAAAGAGCCAGGAAAAAAAAAAAAAACATATAAAGGGAAGAGATGGCGAAAAGACCCTCTACACATATCTGAAAATTCAGATGTGTGGACACAGAAATGACCTTAACAAAGACTTGTTGTTTACGCCACGCTCAAGCCCCAAGCTATCTAAGGGGAGGCTGAGAAGCACGTGTTAAAGAATACCAATGTTTCTGAAGTGCCAGTTCAAAAACTCTCCCATCCAAAACTGGACAAAGAACAGAAAAGTCTGCCACGTGACAAATCTAAAGTTTCCAAATTCCAGGGTTCTTTGATCTCTGACACTACCAGATTATCAAAATTAAACCTCTACTATTTAACAATGGTAAAGGGTACTTCATTCTCATAAGTGTATCTAGTAGGATATCTTTTCCATCATGGCTTTTTCTTTGTTTATCTTTTATCTCCTTTTTTCTTTCACTGTAGCTTTCAAGCAGAAATCCTTTTCATTTTGTTTTGGCTCTGTAATTAAACACTCAACATGTATCAGTAGCTAAAACATTACTTCAGTCCCCACATTTATTCTGGCTAGAAAATCATTCCATTTTATACCATGAGCATCCAGTCATTTAATTAAGAAAATTTCGCTTAAGGTTTATACTAGATATGGAAAAGGAGTAAAGCCAATTTAAGGAGCAAAACAAAATGTCTGCTGCTCTTGTTGATTCAATTATGTAATAATAACATGCAATTCCAGCATCAAGCCAGCTCAGCACTGTATTAAAGATGTAATTGGAATAGTTATGATTCATCATGGGAATACAATCTTGTAAAAAATATGTTTTCTGAAAATTAAGCAATCCTTATGGGCTCTATTCATCAGACATGTTATGTCATCTTTCTTCAAAGGTATAAATATATACATATATATATATACACACACACAACACACACACACACACATTTCCACTACATTTCTTTAGCTTTCCTTCTTTACCCATGTTAGTTTCACTACTTTCTATATATGTGAATGCAATATCTTGATTACAATGAGCAAAAACATTATAATTATTTTCTCCTACTAAATTGCATCCTCACTCACAGAGAATAAGCCACATTTTATTAAGATACACAAGCTCAATGGTCCTTCCCTACCTACCCAGAGGCCTTGAAACAGCTCTAACATTTACATTCCAATGTAAGATGTTTCTTTTACTTCTCCTTAGATGGTATGCTGTTATTAAGAAGTATTTTTAAATAGAAGTAAAGATAAATTAAACCAAATTTTCTATTTTTATATTTCATTGACTTGTTTCTAAAATGCCTTTAATTTTTTGCTGCATATTATCCTCATCCCCAAAATAACATCCATTTTAAAGTGTATAGTTGAGGGGAAGGAAGCTGTTTTGGTATGAGTTGTCAAATATGGAACATTTGACCTGGAGAGGGCTAAAATGAATATTTAATCCTCAGAACTTCACCTGTCAAAACTATTTAAGTCTGCAGAAAATCAAGATTGAAATGAAAACTACCAACCAACTGAACATTCAAAACGTCAAATTCCTTAACATGATGTAAAAAATGTAAGCTAAAAGTAATTAATCCATTTTGATAGTAGCAATAGAGACCCCTGTATATTCGACCTTCATGGAAAGGTTCTTCTGTGGCAAGACCACCTCTGGAACCAATACTTGAACATACAGATTTGTTGTATTTTAGAGCTTCAAAATTTGAGATCTTAAAATACAAAACTTAATAAGGCTGAAACAGTCTCTATAAAGGTTAAGAACCCCCCATTAATTCAAAAAGTTGACACAGCTAAACATCTTACAGCATGAGGTGAGAACTGCAGAAACCGAAGCTGTGCTAGCATCTCACCTCTGCTGTTTTGATGTGATCTGGGTACACAGTTAGCTTCAGTGTGGCCCGTCATCTAATAGAACCATCTTTCAAGGCTTTTCATTAGAAATGGCAAAAAGCCAGTAGCTCTGGCTTTGTGGCTTCAGAGGCACATTTCCAGTTAATCAGTACAACCAAAGTCAACCAAATAGTTGAATGGTATTTAATTTAATTTAATTTACTTTTATTATAGATCCGGTGGTACACATGTAGGTTTGTTAGATAGATACATAGAGTAATGCTGGGGTTTGGGCTTCTAGTGAACCCAACACCCTAACAGCAAACATAGTACCTAGTTCAAAGACTATTATCTTACTTAGGTAGATGACACATGTTTAAAATATATACCTTTAAATTAAAAAAAAAAGAAAAAAAATAACAAAGCTGAAAATTAAAGACATTTTAGCCTATAACTTAAATACTGATCATATCATGTTTGTTGAAAAGAGCTCATGTCTGGCTGGCTGAAATTTATTCTTACTTTTAAGTATTCTGAACTATGTTTCATTTTTTTCCTTTCTATGTCACTGTTATCAGATGCATGAAAAACATTTTAAAAGGCTTTTTCTTTCATTTTCTTTTAATTGAGAAAGAATCCAGCAATGCAATTTAAGATATTATGAATTGCATGACATTAATCATATTTGTCTTCTGTTGCAATGCAGCCAGTATTTTCAAGAAGTACAAAAGAAGGTAAAGCGCTTTAGTGGTACAATTAAAGATTACAGATTTCTAGACATAATTCCTCACTTTGTGAGTATATATTTCACTGGATCAAATTCAAGTAACTAGACTTCAGAGTTCAACACCTGGACATCAGAAGATATTATATTACATACCATGAATATTTCCTGTATCTGACTGCCTGAACATATTACCACATACTGTACCTTAGTATCCTACAGAGATAAAAAACGAAAAAAAAAAAAAAAAAACCTTTCTTCAGGTTTTTATGTAAATATCTTTCATGTTCCACTTTCTATACTTTCAGCAACTAAAATTATAACCAAAGTTGTGGAACCAAAAATTAAAGTGATTGAAGGCAGTCTTCAGCCTATTATCAAAACTGAAGGTAAAACTCAATGTTGTACATGGTTCCTTTTATTGTAAAAACATCCATAAAAATACTGATTTCTATGAATGTATCTACATTCTTTTAAAAACTAACATGTTAAATGTTATATAACCAATATTGTACCAATGGCATGCTCATGTAATTGCAGAATGCGGAGTGCAAATTATTTAGCAAAGTAGAGGATGCATTCCTAATACTTTCAGTACATTTGCTTGTACTTGATTTAATTTGAATCTAATTGGCATTGCATTAACTTAGTACACAGATACTCAGTAAACAAATACTTTTTTTTTTTTTTTTTTTTTTACTTTAGTCAGACTCCTTTAGGCTTTATACTCTTTATGTTGCTTTGTTTCCAATCTACCACATGTTCTTTTTTATAACAATACAAGAAGCTCTTCCAAAAAAAAAATAAATAAAGCATAGGCATTTTTCATTCTGTAACCTAAGATAGCGTAGAAGCTATGTTTAATGAAAGCTTTTAAAATTACAACCACACGAGATATTTTTCAATCAGATCATCAGAACTATAAAACAAAATGAGTAGTTTATGCAGTGAATTGATTTTTAAAATACTTAATTCCAGTCCTGAACATATTCTTACATACAGATGTACACATTATATGAGATATATAAATACACACACACACTTCTCTTCTGATGTTTCAGACTAGAACAATAAATAAGCAGTTACTTTTCTCTCTACTCCTACTACGTACGTTAGCCAACTTCAACACCTTTGATGTTACTTTCATTTCATGTATTTTAATTATGTCCAAGGATCACAACTTAATTTTTTTTAAATTTCCATGTATAAGCGTCTTAATGTAGCAAGTTAACCAGAGAAAAGAACTAGTTATCTTCTTTGTGCTGTAAGAAAGCTAGAAACAGTCTTCCAAAAAAGGAGAACAGTTTATATCTTTGATCGAATCTTCAGAAAACTATAATTGTAATTACGTTTGTTTTTGCTATTTCTTTTGGTGGTTTGAGATGGTAACCTATTGAATACTTTTATCTATATTTTTAAAGTAAGCCATTAATTTAAATTTATACATTGAAAACACATAGGTAAAAACTTATTTCCTAGCTAATTAGTTATCTATGTTAGTATTCATTCTTGAGACTTAAAATTGAGTTATTCCTTGAAATCTAGCCTTGTTTTAAAAATAGTATAATTATATAATTGACTTTCTATAGTGATGAAGAGAATTTGGTATTTTAAAAAGAAATTAAATTAGAAACTTTTGTTGAAAAAATGTTCCTTGATCATTGTAATGAAACATGACACAATGATCTTTGATAAGACAATTGATTTTAAAATCAAATCTTGTCCTGTTTTTAAAAATCAGATTCCCTAAAATTTTGCACTATAATTGTGCACAGCTTCTTTACCTGAAATTATTTACATATACCATTGTTCTTATTTTCAAAGATTCTTCTCCTTTGAAGCTTCTTTATTCAGCTCATTTATCTCCTCAATCTTTTTCAGTAGGATTCTATCCCACTAATCTTTATTCAGTTAAGATCACACTGGAGTGTCATCTCTACATGGCTTCTTATAAAGGGAACATGGACAAAAAATGGAGTTGTGTCACCTACTCATTAATAACTTGAGTTCAGAAATTACACTCCTGTGTAGCATAATGAAGAAAACAAATATTTATCTTAGTAGAAATTTACAATGGTCCAGCTTCCAAGACTGCTACTGGCATTTCCTTCTTACTGTTTGAACAATCATAGATTTATTGATGACTTTTAAATTCTTATGAAATAAACTCCAGGACACAATTTTAAGGTGCCTCTGATAAAAGATGCATAACAGCATTTTAGAATTAAGAATAAATCAGCTAAAAATTCAACAAATACTTATTGAGCAGCTATTGTGCTGGGTACTTTCCAAGGTGTTGGGAGTGAATAGGAAAACAATTTTGAGAAAATCTTTTTTCATAGAGCTTAACTATAAAGGATGTCTCCAAAATTTCAGTTTGGCTTTTCTAAAGAAATATTGATTTAGATATTTTATTAACTCATTTTTGGTTCTTAAATTCCTTAGGCATACCTTCTTTTGAAGTTACCACACCTTAAAAACCTGTCTTTATGTTTTGTGCTCAATATCCCCTGGCCTTATATATCAAATATTATGGCATGAAATACTTATGGTTTCAAAAAACTTTAATTTTCATTATTTTGGATTGTTCTAGACCGGTTTAGTTTTGGTAATCATGTACATTGACAATTTCTGAACAAGCAAAAAAAAAAAAAATGCTCTCAAAGATAAGCAACAGTTTCATTCCACTATTGAAGGTTATTACAGTATGAGTTAAATGTACTGAACTTATTTTCCTTACTCCTCTGTGAAATAGTCTTAATTAACTAATGTAGTAAGCAGCTTTCTAACCTTCAAAATGATTTTCTGTGGTAGCAAAATCATTTTGCAAGTCAAATGCAACACTAGTTTAACTTTGCATTTGAAGGACTGTTTAACTATTAATTGGTTAATTTTGTATCATTCCCATATAGAAGGTAAGTACTCAAATTCTTTTCCTCATAAAACCTGACATTCAGCGTCTTAAAGGTAGGTATCCATTTGGTATTTTCTTATATTCACTCCTATACCCACTAAATCAAAAATACAAGGTACTGAGTGATTTTAAAACTTAAATGAAAAATTTTAATAAGGAAAAATAGACAATATCAGTATGATAAAGTGGGATCTACACCAGTTATCAGAAAAACACAAATGTGTACATACTGCATGATTTGCAAAGTGTAGCCACATATAATATTTTGCATAACCATACTTTATAACTACCAATAAACAGATGGATTTATCCATCTGTTTAAAAGCTAAAGCAGATGCAAGTAATTTTAGTAGCACACCAACAGACTAAACTTTTTGTTCTCATAACTGTTGTCTACTTTGAAGACAATGGGAAATATTTAAAACTGATTTCATAGAGCCTGAAACCACTTTGACATTTGAGTTGAGTAACACCGAATGTTGAAATAAATGTCCTATTCCGGTAAATTTAAAGGACTGTTTTAACATGATAATTTGTCTCCTAAAATAATGTCCCAGGACCCACAATAACAAAAGTCAAAATTGAAGGTGAACCTGAATTCAGACTGATTAAAGAAGGTGAAACAATAACTGAAGTGATCCATGGAGGTGCGTTCCATATGTTACCTGGGGCCGACTACCTTCGCTGTGATTATTTTGAAATAGTGTTGGTTTAGAAATATTGAACATCTGATATTTTCTCTTATTTTATAAAAATTGTGGGAATTATTTTCTCAGCTATGAGTTCTTATTAGCTGGTCAGAAATAAAACATAGTTAGCTTTTAATGGATCTAGTTGGAATTAATTTATCAATTAAGTCACCAGGCCCAACAAAATGTCATGATTTTTGTATACACAAGTGAGGATTTTGGAATAAAATTGTAACACTAATGTCAGTATAAAAGGAAACATTAGAAACAGTAGGAAAAAATGACCATTGTTTAAATCTCTGTCTAATAAGCCACTCCACTGCTAGGATTTATAGTAGGGCTTCCCATTCCAATGATATAGAACTCCCTGGATTCTCACTCTAGCATTCATTCCACATCCAGAAAACAAGTATGACATGGAGAGTTAGCATGTCAAATGGCCCTCTCTCTTAACCAAGGTTCAGGACATTGGCTGTTACCTTTTAGATCCCTATTGATGTGATTTTTTGGGGGATATGTCCTAAAAATGTTTATGATTGAATCTTAAATGGTAATATTTGTAGAAATATAGTTAATCGTTACATTGTCTAGCTTATGGATATATAGTCACTATATGAGGGTAAATCAAATGCATTTGTATTCCCCTTTTAGAGCCAATTATTAAAAAATACACCAAAATCATTGATGGAGTGCCTGTGGAAATAACTGAAAAAGAGACACGAGAAGAACGAATCATTACAGGTAGACATTAATTCCATACATGGATCTATGCCTAGATTATAAAGATCAAAGTATGGTTAATCCCCAAAAACAAGAATCATTACAGAAACAAGTCATTTTCATGGTGATTACTAAAGTTACTTCATATTTTGGCAGATATATTATTCTAAATATGTAATCCATGTTTTACTCTCGATTGAAAATTTGTAGACAAATCTAAAAGCATTTTTATTACATATATGCATACATACATTTAATATGATATACCATTGATATAATATACCATTTTCACTTTACTATTTATTAATGAGTTAGAGGACCCGAGAAGAAAAGCCATTTCCTCATGTGAGCTTCTATTAATCTTAAGGTCTATACATCTACATGCCAAAATAGAAACAAGTTTATACAAAGCAATTGATCAATAATTTTAGTAAACCTCAATCAGACTTCCAAGCTAGTGCCCAGTTAGCCTAAATTAGCCTAAAATTAGCCTAAAATTCTTAATTCAGTTATTCTTTAAGTATGTTTAAACAATTAGTGAGCAAGTATGGCTCGTGCCACCTATTTATGGAAATAAAGTTTTATTGGAACACAGTCTTGCCCATCCACTTATATAATACCTAAGGCTGTTTTCACACTGAAGTATCAGAGTTGAACAATTGCAACACAGACTACGTGGCTTACGAGTGGAAAATACTTACTCTCTGTCACTTCTCAGAAGAAGTTTGCCTACTTCTGTTTTAGACCTTTTTCACTGTCTTTCTCATAGGTCCTGAAATAAAATACACTAGGATTTCTACTGGAGGTGGAGACACAGAAGAAACTCTGAAGAAATTGTTCCAAGAAGGTCAGCATTTCTAGAAAAATAAGAATGTGACTTTACCTAAGCTATCCGTATACAAGTCTAAAATAATCTGTGAGGCATTCTACATGTTTTCTACTCTATCTCATTCTATTGTTCATTTCCATACCAACAAGAAAAAGCACAAGAATAAGGAATTAAGCATAAATGGCAGTCATTTTTTTTATACAGTATTTTGTTCAACAACTTTATAAGAATATTGGTATGTCAGAAAACAGCACTAAAAGTTGTGAAAGAACCGAGTGTTGGACTGGAATATCATTATTGGGCAGATGCCATTATTTATGACATAAAGTCTGCTGTCTTTATTTTGTTATATAAACCAATTTCTGCTATAAACGTGTATCCTCTCAGAGGTCACCAAGGTCACCAAATTCATTGAAGGTGGTGATGGTCATTTACTTGAAGATGAAGAAATTAAAAGACTGCTTCAGGGAGGTTAGTAAAAGGACAACAACTAACCCCCTTAACAGGTTGTAGTGACTGAGTTCAACTTTTTAAAGACTGAGCAAGCACATTTTTTCTTTTAATTAGGTTAAAAAAAAAAAGACAACATCTGCTGTTGTCTTAATAGATGGATTGGTTCAATGGTAGTTAACAGTTACAAAGAAATGATTATTAAACAGTCTTTAAAAAGTTCTATGGTATAAAGCTTGGGGAGCAATGAATATTTTTTTGCTTTGATTCAGATAATTTTAAGGACCTTTTAAGTAGGTGAAAGGGAAATAATTGTTAAATTGCTAGTTGTTAAACAAGCCCAAATTTGATATACGTTTTACATTAAAAAAATTATATTCACTGCCCCCATAAGAGCAATCAAGGCATGTCTTTAAATTGTATGCATAGATATAGCCAAAAACAGTGCATTTAGTAACATTCTTTTCCAAAACTATTTTCTTGGGAATGAGTAACTGTTTCTTCTAACAGTTTGAGTGATAATTTATACCTGCAGATATAAATTATTTTGCATATAAAATTAATCTTAATCTTTTATGGAATGTTGTCTATGGCATTAATGGACCTTAAGAACAAAGAAAAGAATTCAAAATCTTACATAAACCCTACATAGTAATTATTCAAAGATGCCCTAAGTGTTTATATAGATATATAATTTGTATCATTGGCATTTGAATAAGTAAATTTCTACTTCATTTTTTAACAAGGAAAGTATTTAAATTCTTTAGAAAAACCAAATAGGCACTTTGAAATATACCATTAATTGAGAAACGTAACTGAAGTTTGATGTTTATCCAAAACACAGTCCAGATGACTTTTCAGTTTAATTTTTAAAACTATATCACTATGTCCAAGAAAATGTAAATTATCTTGGGACTTTCTATATTTTTAGCAATTATTTCTATATTCTGTAGTTTAATAAACATAAAATCTCTTAAATAGTATTTAGAAACTTGTTAGTGACAGTTTGGAAAAATTTTAATTCAACCAGCAATTGAATTTTCCCTCAATAGAAATATATATGTCTGAAAAATACAAGTTTCCTCCCAGAATTCCAAGAGTACGTAACACAACAGAGACATAATGGAACCAAAGATTCCTGTAGGATCTAACAAAGAATTCACTATCTACCCACAAATGCTCAACTGTCTGCTAGGAAAAAAATCTAAGGATTTGAGGGAAGAGACAAACACATTATGAAGATTAAATTGAATTCTTTTTTTTCTTTTAGTCCTTGCCATAGTAAGCAGCTTTGTAGAATGGTAGTGCTTTTTAGGGAATCAATAAATTAGTAACTGCATCAGTTTATATTGCTTTAATTCATCTAGGCTTAAATTTCAGGTAAGTATATTTTCTTCCCCTTTGATAAACCCTTGTTATTGAGGTCACTATGAAAAATCCAGCTAAATACTAAAGAACTGCTTCAGCCAAGAAAAGATATAACTGCTATAAGTATATGACGTTCAATTTTTAGTTAATGAACTTTCTTAGCTCTTGTCTCTGTTCATCCCAGAAGTTTATTCCTTTAGTACCCAGTGTATGATCTCTCTACATATCTGTAAGGCATCAGTTTTCACAATGCCACATCAACTATTGTAGCATTGTGAAAAAACAAAAAAACATGAAAAGTTTTTATCAAACCATTTCTCCAAGGTTTTGCTTTTTGTAGGAAAGACACTATATGCAGTAGAGTTACTTGCACCAGCATTAATTGGACCTGCTTGTTTTCTTTTTTTCTAGCTATCTAAAACCATCAGGTCATTACTGAGTCACAAGTGTCCCCTTGTCTAGATCCTAAAAGGCATTGATAAAAGAAGCTAGTAAAGATTACATTATGTAAAACTTTTTTTTCAAGGTCTCGCCAATCGATGCATATCTGAACCATGCTCTTCATCTCAATAAGTTCCACCTAAAACTCAATTTTCTATCTAAACAGTTCATATTGTATGCATTGTGGTACGTGTAGTACATTTTTGTACTTTTGATAATTTGAGTGTGTTTCTCAATCATTTAAGTCATGACTATTAACATGGCTAAGTGGTTCTTTGAGTACTGATGTTGTGATTTGTCACTGATATATTTCCGAGACCTTAACTGAAAAAATTTCTCATTAAATGCATAAAATTTTTATGCTTACCTTAGAACTATACATTCTGAAATGACTCAAGCAATTCAAGGAGAGTAACAGACTATGTTGAAAGGAACAACAAAAAGTCATTTTTGAAGATTTTTGCAAATCTGCCAATTTAAGAGGTTAAGATTTGCAATCTCTACAGAGAAGAGTAGATCGGGTTGTAGGTCTGCATTCAATCTGAGCCCCAACTCAATCCCAAATTAGTTGACTCTTTTCTTGCTTGTTTCCTTCATCTGAAAGTGAGGATAGTCATGACATCTACAGTCTAAATGAGTTAATGTATGACAAGCTCTTAGAACAATGTTCAACACAAAGTAAGCTGTCAAATGTTACTGTCAGAATCATCAATTGACATTAACATGGTCAATTAAGTAATGTTTCACACTCAACTTTAAATTTCCATAGTCATAGCCATGGAAACATACAAGAAACAAACACGCAACAAAAAATGTCAAAATAATTGAGCTGGGCACTTTGCATGCTTTAGAAAATATGATGTAGGGTGGTTCTTTGTGCCAAGCTATTCAGGTAATTGGTTTATCTTCCCATGTTTTGCTGATCTAAACATGATCTAATGTAACGCTCATTCATGTTGACGTAGCAGAGAGCTGCTAGGAATAAACCTGTTTTCTACACATTAATCAAGCTGTTCTTTCAAAGTGTTTGACACATTGAATGTTTTTTATTCTGGAATATTATCATAGCAAAACATTAATTGGATGGTGTCAACATTATGAAAGGAAATCTGAGCACACTTGCTTGTTTTGAAAAGAAATTGATAAATACTTCTATGATGCAGTTTAAGTTATACAATTAATTGCTATCTGGAACTTAAGTTCACTATAAGCAGTGTGACTGTGTACCAGTTAAAGGTTGGATCTGTCTCTTCTTGACAATTTTCTAGAAGCCATTATTTTGTTACCAAATAAACCTGAAGAAATATTTATATTTACATTTATGTCTATTTGAGAATATTTCATAATTCAGACTTGGCTGTTTTACAGACTTCTCCCCATTACCCAACATAGTGAGATTTTTCTATAGTTCTGTATTTTCCTCTAGTATTAATGTGGTTTTATAAATGATTATATGCCTCATATTCTGGGGGAAAAGACATGGGAAAATGTGCTAAGTAGACAGAAACAGAATATAAGTTTTTTTAATGTCATTTCTTTTTTAAAAATTTGCTTGGTGTCATATAGCCAAAACTATTCATGGTGATTGTTTCATTGCTTACTTTTTATATGATTTCAGAGAATTGAAAACACATATATAATAGAAAAAATTGGACTTCATGCCGAGTATAGATTATATATATAAAAGAAGTCAAAATTTGGAGAAAAAATTTAAAAAGTAGGAAAAATGAAGTAACTATAGAAACTATATTTACTCTTTGATCTCAAATGCCCAAAAACTAAGTGAAAATGTGAATTTAGGCCTACCAGGTCACCTTGTCAAAAAACTAAAAGAAAAACAGAATTGAGAAATGTTACAACTATAATACCACAAAACAGCATAGTTTTGAAACACTTGCAGTTCTTAAATATAAAAGCTTTTATTAGTGAATTTTTTAAAAGGATTTCACAGGATTGACACTGAATCAGGTTGGGAGGTGGAAAAGGGTAATGGCATATTCTTCCTGAATTGCTTATTATAACATTTCTAGAATCATTAGGTTAATGCTACTTTGTTGTCCTCATGTACAATAGAGGAATCACCAGTTGATTTTAATGATAATTTTACAGAGGCATACATTACAAATAGGTATGACTGCAAAAACAGGTGGCTAACTCTGGGAAGATACTTGTGTTAAACTTTATATGACGTTTAATAACCCTTCATCATAAGGCAATGTTTTTTACAAAAAGGTTGAAAAAATCATGTAAGTCATTTACTCTGCAAAAATGGCACATTATTATGTGGGGGTCCAAAATCCATAATAAAACAATGTGTTTTGCAACTAAGAAACATTCATTATGATATATGGAAAACACTGTCTACTTGTCCTGTCAGAAAATGTGAAACTCTGAGGATCATAAAATTTACTAAAAGTGATCTTCATGTTTAAGTGATACTTAGACTTTACACTGGTTCTGCTTAACCGTGGTCTCCTGTCCGATTTTAGCCATAATTGCAAAGTATTTCTAACTACAACAATTTAATTTTAGACACACCTGTGAGGAGGTTACAAGCCAACAAAAAATTTCAAGGTAAGTGTATTGGCTACAGTAATGTGTGTATATGGCCTCTTTTGTTATATGAGGAGAAATCAAACAATAGAAAAATCTTTTAAAGTATTTTATTGAACTTTGCTATGGATCAGAGAGAAAAGTTAGCCAGTTTCGATGAAAAATATTTTGATATCAGAAAATAAGGGAAAGGCCAACATACTAATGTAAACTGCTAGGCATACTGAACCCTTGAGATAGACTCAAGTGTATAATCTCCATATATATATATACATATATATGTCATGTTTTATATGTACAAGTATGCATGTAATTTTGTGTATATGAGTTAACTCAAAAAGAAATTTTTGAATAACAGATAAACAAATGTAGAATGCAGGTGGACCTGAATCCTCAAAAATGTTATGTGAGACGATGTTACAGTTTGAGACATAAGTAAATAAGAAATATATATATGCAAAAAACCATTAATATAGCTATTTACAAAATGTTCATTTAAATGTGATTATATATGTATATATCACATATGCATTACAATTTATTTCATAATTACACTATGTGCATTTTCTAATTCCTCCACTTAAGTTATCTTACATTCCAAATACATTGAGAAAGCAAGAATTTCCCTTGTGGAACCTAGAGTAAATTGCAAGCTTGGAATTACAAGTTTGGAATTTCTGGGTTAATTACATACTAGTAGTCAAAAGAAGACGCAAGGCTTATCAATGCACTATAGGAACATCACACTTTAAGCCAATCCAATATATAGACCTTTGAAAGTAAAAGATCAACTGCACAGATTTTTTTAAAGAATGTATCAGTAAATCTATGTAAATATCCAAATTCACACAAATTTTCTAAAGAATTAAAATTATTAAATTTCAAATTATTTTTACTTTTGATCAAAATACAATATTTGCTTCACCATAAGTTGATATTAAGAAAAAAATCTAAAATTTATTACAATAAAAAATGACTTATGATAGATATACAGAGAATAATATATTCTTAAATTTTAAAATTTCCTTACATTTAGTCTATACATTCTCCTTTCTTTCTAATTAGGATCTAGAAGACGATCAAGGGAAGGTCGTTCTCAGTGAAAATCCAAAAACCAGACAAAAATGTTTATACAATCCTAAATCAATAACCTGTCCTTAGAAAATTGTGAGAGCCAAGCTGACTTCAGGAACTGAAACATCAGCACAAAGAAGCAAACATCAAATAATTCTGAACACAAATTTAATTTTTTTTTTCGGAATGAGAAACATGAGGGAAATTGTGGAGTTAGCCTCCTGTGGTAAAGGAATATGAAGAAAATATAACACCTTACATGCTTTTTCATCTTAAAAGTTCTGGCTGACTTTGAAATCCATCAGAGAAAAATGCTTGTCACCAGATTCATTACAATTCAAATTGAAGAGTTGTGAACTGTTATCCCATTGAAAAGACCGAGCCTTGTAATGCATGTTATGGATACATAAAATGTATGCAAGCAGTTACCTCTCCATGGGAAGCTAAGTTATAAAAATAGGTGCTTGGTGTACAACAAAACTTTTTACATCAAAAGGCTTTGCACATTTCTATATGAGTGGGTTTACTGGTAAATTATGTTATTTTTTACAACTAATTTTGTACTCTCAGAATGTTTGTCATACGCTTCTTGCAATGTATATTTTTTAATCTCAAATGTTTCAATAAAACCATTTTTCAGGTATAAAGAGAATTACTTCAAATTGAGTAATTCAGAAAAACAAGATTTAAGTTAAAAAGTAGTTTGGACTCGGGAACAGGACTTTATACCTCTTTTACTGTAACAAGTACTCATTAAAGGAAATTGAATGAAATCAGTGTTTGAGTTTTTCTTTAACTTTTAAGTTCGGGGTGTGCAGGCATATGCAGGGCGTGCAGGTTTGTTATATAGGTGAACGTGTGTCATGGGGGTTTTTGTATAGATTAAGAATCATTTTTGTATAGATTAAGAATCCGGGCACGGTGGCTCATGCCTGTAATCCCAGCACTTTGGGAGGCCAAGGAGGGTGGATCATGAGGTCAGGAGATCGAGACCATCCTGGCTAACACAGTGAAACCCCAGCTCTACTAAATATACAAAAACTTAGCTGGCTGTGGTGGTGGGTGCTTGTGGTCCCAGCTACTTGGGAGGCTGAAGCAGGAGAATGACATGAACCCAGGAGTTGGAGGTTGCAGTCAGCGGAGATCACGCCACTGCACTCCAGCCTGGGCAACAGAGCCAGACACTGTCAAAATAAATAAAAAGAAAAAAAAAAGATTAGAGAATGAATCAATCGTTAAACATCAGCTGAATACTTAATATAACCCTAGGACTGTGCTAAGCCGTGAGGATTCAAAGGATGAATCAGGCTTATTTACTGTCCTCAAATGATAAGGAGACATGTAATCAATTATCATCAATACACCATGGGCTATGCTAGTATCATAAACAGCACGACACAAGCATGGATGCATCAATTCATTATTCCTGGGTTAGGCATGGGGGACCCACAGAGATGTCCTTAACTTGACATAACAGAGTCCATTGCATGGCAAAGAAGAAATTTGTTTGTTGGGAATGATGAAAAGATTGACTTGATCAACTCAGACCTCAACAAGTGGCATTCTAACTTAGACTGATTGACATAAGAGCCTTCTGGAAACAGAATCCATACTGATGAGAAACTGAGTGGTGAGGGTGAAACAGAATTATACCATGCATTATAGGGCAGTCATTGGGAGACTGTAAAACCTAGGAAGGCCAGACTGAAGATATAAGGCTTAGCCATAAATGCCCACCTGAGATCAGAGAAAATTGGGCTCAGCACAAAGGACCTAAGAAAGGGGCTTGGGTAACTGAAAGATTCTTGTTTGATTAGTGATTAGGGTGAGGAAGTGAGGTATAAGATTGTGAGAGTGTCATTTACTAAAGTGCTGGATAGCTTTGGTTTTCGAGAATGCCTTCTCATCTGGGAGAGGGGAGAGATTTATTTCTACCATTTAGAGACCCGCCATTTAGAGCAGAGAGATTTATTTCTACCATTTAGAAAATACTCTACTAACTCTGTGCCAATGGAGAGAATCTCAGGTGGAAAGGGTGTGGCTGTGATCTTCCCAAGATGATTCAGAAGAGATGGTTACATAAGGTGGTACTGGTAGAATAGACTAAAATATCATCAGTATTGATGGCTACTCCAAACAATTACCATGTGTTTAGGATGCCAGAGAAGATAATCAGTTACTTGCACAGAAGGGGCAATAGGTAGGTCCACTCATTTAGCCACCTTCAAGATTTTTGTTTGAAAATAAGCCAAACGCTCCAAGATTGGGCTTTGAATATGGTAATCCAGGACAATAAGACTGATGTTGAGGTCTTTTTAGACTGCTGACTCAGGCACTGGATTTTTTTTTTTTACCATAGAAGAAAAAGTGCTCTGCTTTTTACCATAGAAGAAAACTCAGCAATGGCTCAAGCATACACATAAATCCAGCCTATCTTTCTGGTGAAAGACAGTCTTTTGAGTGACACATGTAATGTGTTTACAAATAAAATCTAAAGAGAAAATATTAAGAAATAGTAATATAAATCAAAAGAAATAAGATTGAAAGTATAAGAAAATAAAGAACAATTTAAAACCCTAAAATCAGGACTAAAAAATAACCACTAAATACTAATTCTATTCAGACATTTTCTAAAAGTTGAAGAGGCATTGTAGTATGTGATTTTTCATACAATAATTAATCCTTTAACAATTCTGATTTATTATCTCCAGTTTTGTGTGAAAAAGAGGATCAACAATTTACATAACTTTTCTTTCTTCTTTTGCCTTGTACTGAAATGATATTGATCAACTTACCACATCCCATTACCCAACAAGTACAAACTTGGGCATAGCAAACAAGTTGTTTGCAATAGTGATGACTCTTCTTACCTGATTTTGACTCATTTTTTTTCTATTTAAGTGGCATATTAACTTTTGGTTTGGGCACACTGAACTTAGACTTGTGGTCTTAGCAGCAATCTCTATAAAGCACTGTTTCTCAATGTTAGGGCTATGCTATTCTGCATCAGAATCAACTAAGAGGGCTTATTTTATAATAAAGATTTCTGGGTCCATCCAAGACTTAGAAAAGAATCTTTTGGTCAAAATTCCCTGTGGCAGACCACCACAGTTACTACTTGAGACCATCACTACACAACTGTTACTACTGTTACTACTTAAGACCATTCATTACGACAGTTACTACTGTCACTGCTTGAGACCATCATTACGAGACTGAAGGAAGGGACAAAGGTAGAAGTGAAAACTTAAGACAAAAGTAACTATTTTAAAGGAAGGGGCCGGGGGAAGAAGAGGGCTCCCTGCTTCTAGTAAGCAAGGGCAGCTGCAGCCCCTGAGCTTCCACAGCCCTTTGTATTTATTCGGTAGAATGAGCAAGGAGGAGGAGGTAATGATTGATCAGCTGCTCAATTGATCACAGGTTCATATAATTACTAACAGGCTTCAGATGTGCCTAATCACGAGAAACACTGCACTTGGGGCATAACTGTTGGGTGGCAGACGCAGTTTGTCAGTTTGCCAACATTCTGCATTTATGAGAACAGTCTGCTGTTTACTCCTATAGGCTCCAGTGGTATACTGAATTGATCATGACCCTCAATCTTTCAGCCTCCAACATTTTCCCCTTTGTTTTGAATTAATTTGAGAAAGGCAATATGCAAAATGTGCAGCCTTCAATTGCTGGTTGGTGGTTCGTTCCATCTTGGCATTCAGTTCTTACTGGGGAAACCAGGCCCATGGTTGGGATCCATGGGTCCCCTCCGGTCTTCTGTTCCATGGTCGTACACCTCGAGGGCACCCATACGGTTTATTTTCCGTGAAAACACAAGCATACCCTTTTGTCCCTATGTTAGTAAATCTACCGAAACAGAAGCAAAAGGCTTTATGGCTGTAGCCGCTAGGCATGCCACTCCCGAAGCATCTGCTGTACAAGCTGCAACTCAGCCTCTGCCTCTTTGGTTAATTGCCATGGGGTAAAACTTTCCACTGATGAGAAACAGGATATTTCTGATTAACGGAAGGCACAGAGAAAGCAAATCAAGGCTTATCCTTCTTGTACAACAGTATAGCAAAAAAGCAATCCTAAACCTTCCATTTGCACTCTACAGGTGGGTCCACTAGATGCTATGGGTTGTGATACATAAACCTCTCTCCTAGTTGTACTTCCAAATCCCTGACCTCCTCATTTCTCCTTACGTAGAGAAGGATGCAATTTACAGGGAATAAGCAACAGTTGCGCAATATATTCTCCTGGTTCAAAACCCAAAGAGCTTGTGACATTACCACTACCTAAATTTCTCCTTCATAATCCGAATCAACAACACCTAGGCCTGTAAGTTAAGACAGGTTTTGCCCAAAATCCCAAGTATCCTGTTGGCAAAGGTCCCCAAATACCAGTGTGAATCTTGGTGGGTTTGTCTCCTCCAACTAACGTAACCCCGTTCTCTGACAGAGATCTAATCCTGCGCTTCCAAGTGTTTCTGGGGTGAGGAAATCAATGAGCCTCTGGAAACCCACCCCCGAAATGGAGCTGTGGTCGGGACGGGGAATGCTCTCATTGCTTGAAATGTCCGAGTCCAGGCCCCCTTCTTGTTTCCCAATAGGAGGGTGCCGTTTTGATGAAATTTTGAGTGGCGTTGATTAGCCCAATGATTTCTTTTATTGCAATGAGAGCAAAGTCCTGGCATTTTTTTCTGTTGAGAGGGGAACTGTGTTGTAGGATCCCTTCTGCCCAGAGGTCCGACAGCATTCTCTTTTAAAACATCCAATTTTTCTACACTTATAACACTTTCCCTCTTTAGGGCTTAACCCTTGGCTTCTTTTAGATCTGTCAGCTACCAAATTAGCCATTGCCTGAGTCAACACCATAGAGCGATGAACCTCAGCTCCCACATCTTGACAAGCTGTAAAACCTCCCAAGTCCTCTGCACATCTCACAGGTGCCAGTACACGTTTACAATCCATGAAAGCCAAAGCTAAAGTTAGCCTTTCTGTAGCCACAAAAGATAGTACAGCCTCTCCTGTTGACCACTTTCAATAGGTGCTGTAAGTGGGGCAAAAAATTCTCTCAAGCCCTTAATGACAAAAAGATGGTACGTACCAAACTCAAAACAAACAAACAAAAATAACCATATTCTTCCCCATGTTATCCCGATTCAAAAAATTCCCATTCTTTGTACCTCTAGGGCACTGACCAGTACCTTTTTAGAGCACTGACCTTATGCTGCTGCTAGCAGACTTGTAACTGGGTTTCTCATTCATCTGGTTGGTTCCAGTTTTTTCTGTTCCAGCAGACCTTCTCTGTCCCTATCATTCCCCGTCTGTCCCTGCAAATTACTGCTAGTTTTTGCTAGTCTCTGCTAGTCTTTTGCTAGTCTTTATCTATCCCTATCTGTCCCTGTCTGTCTCTATGCTCCCTGTTAGTTCCTTCAAGTCTCTGTCTTTCCCTACCTATCTCTATTTGTCTCTATTTCCATCTCATCTCTATTTATGTCTATTTATCCCTACTTATCTCTATTTGTTCCTGCAGGCCTCTTCAGGTCTGTTTGTCCCTGTTTGGGTGCCACTTTTGGCAGACCACCACGGTTACTACTTGAGACCATCACTATGACAGTTACTACTCTTATTACTTGAGACTGTCATTACGAGATTGAACAAAGGGATGAACATAGAAATAAAAACTTAACAGAAAAGTAACTATTTTAAAGGAGGAGCCAGGGGAAGAAGAAGAGAGCTTCCTGCTTCTAGTGAGCAAGGGCAGCTGCAGCCCCTGAGCTTCCACAGCCCTTTATATTTATTGGGTAGATTGAGCAGGGAGGAGGAGGTAATGATTGGTCAGCTACTCAATTGATCACAGGTTCATATAATTACTAATAGACTTCAGATGTGCCTAATCACAAGAAACACTGCACTTGGGAAGTGACTGCACTCAGCATTTCTTCTGAGCAGCAGATACAGTTGGTCAGTTTGCCAACATTCTGCATTTATGAGACCAGTCTGCTGTTTACTCATATAGCCTCCAGTGGTATACTGAGTTGATCATGACCCTCAATCTTTCGGCCTCCAACACCTCCCCTGTGATTCGTTTTTAACTTTTATTTTGGATTTGAGGGTACATGTAAAGATTGGTTATATAGGTAAACTCAAGTCACGGGGCTTTGTTGTACAAATTATTTCATCACCCATGTATTGAACCTAGTACCCAGTAGATACATTTTCCATCCTCCCACTTCAAGTGGACCCCAGTGTCTGTTGTTTCCTTCTTTGTATTCGTGAGTTCTCATCATTTAGCTCCCACTTATGAGTGAGAATATGTGGTATTTGGCTTTCTGTTCCTGTGTTAGTTTGCTAAGGATAATAGCTTCCAGCTCCATCCATGGTCCCACAAAATACACGCTCTCATTCTGTTTTATGGCTGCATAATATTCCATGATGTATATGTACCACATTTTCTTTATCCAATCTATCTTTGATAGGCATTTAGGCTTATTCCATGTCTTTGCTATAGTGAGTAGTTCTGCAATGAACATTCACTTACACATATGTGTTTTTACAATATAATGATTTATATTCCTCTGGTTATATACTAGTAATGAGATTGTTGGGTCAAATGGTAGTTCTGTTTTTAGTTCTTTGAGGAATCACCATACTGCTTTCCACAATGGCTGAACTAATATACACTTCTACCAACAGTGTATCAGTGTTCCCTTTTCTCCACAACCTCTCCAGCATCTGCTATTGTTTGACTTTTTAATAATAGCCATTCTGACTGGTGTGAGATGGTATCTCATTGTGGTTTTGATTTGCATTTCCCTAATGATCACTGCTATTGAGCTTTTTTTATATGCTTGTTTTTCTTTTGAAAAGTAGCTGTTCACATACTTTGCCCACTTTTTTATGGGGTTGTTTGTTCTTCTCTTGTAAATTTGCTTAAGTTCCTTATAGATGCTAAATATTATACCTTTGTCAGACGCATAGTTTGCAAATATTTTCTCCCATTCTGTGGGTTGTCTGTTTACTCTGTTGATAGCTTGTTTTGCTATGTGGCTCTTAATTTTAATTAGATCACATTTGTGAATTTTTGCTTTTCCTTGCAATTGCTTTTGAGTGTCTTTGTCATGAAATCTTTGTCCATTCCTATGTCCAGGATGGTATTACTAGGTTGTCTTCCAGGGTTTTTACAGTTTGTAGGTGTTTTTTTGTTGTTGCTTTCTTTTTTTTTTTTTTTTTTTTGATAGAGTCTTGCTCTGTCACCCAGGCTGGAGTACAGTGGCACAATCTTGGCTCACTGCAAGCTCTGCCTCCCAGGTTCATGCCGTTCTCCTGCCCCAGCCTCCCAAGTAGCTGGGACTACAGGTGCACACCACCACACTCGGCTAATTTTTTGTATTTTTAGTAGAGACAGGGTTTCACTGTGTTAGCCAGGATGGTCTATCCTACATTTAAGTCTTGAATCCATCTTGAGTTGATTTTTGTATATGGTATAAAGAAAAGGTCCAGCTTCAGTCTTCTGCTAGCCAGTTATCCCAGCACCACTTATTGAATAGGGAATCTTTTCCCCATTACCTGTTTTTGTCCCACAACCAACATCATACTGAATGGGCAAAAGCTGAAAGCATTTCCCTTGAGAACCATCACAAGACAAGGATGCCTTCTCTCACCACTCTTATTCAACATAGTATTGAGTCCTAGCCAGAGCAAACAGACAAGAGAAAGAAATAAAGCACATACAAATAGAAAGAGAGGAAGTAAAACTATCCCTGTTTGCAGACATAATGATTTTATATCTAGAAAACACCATAGTCTCAGTCCAAAAGCTCCTTCAGCTGATAATTTCAGCAAAGTTTCAAGATACAAAATTAACATACAAAAATCAGAAGCATTCCTATACAGCAACAATAGCCAAGCTGAGAGCCAAATCAAGAAGGTAATCCCATTAATGACTCACAGAAAAAGAATAAAATAACTAGGAATACAGCTAACCAGAAAGGTGAAAGATCTTACAATAAGAATTATAAAACACTGCTCAAAAAAATCAGAGATGACACAAACAACATACCATGTTCATGAGTAGAAGAAAAACACATGCCATGCTCATGGATAGAAGGAAACAATGGCTCATGCCTGTAATCCCAGCACTTTGGGAGGCGGAGATAGGCGGATCACCGGAGGTTGGGAGTTTGAGACCAGCCCGACTAACATGGAGAAACCCTGTCTCTACTAAAAATACAAAATTAGGCCAGGCACGGCGGCTCACGCCTGTAATCCCAGCACTTTGGGAGACTGAGGCAGGTGGATCACAAGGTCAGGAAATCGTGCCCATCCTGGCCAACACAGTGAAACCCCATCTCTACTAAAGATATAAAAAATTAGCCAGGCGTGGTGGCAGGCACCTGTAGTCCCAGCTACTTGGGAGGCTGAGGCAAGAGAATGGCATGAACCCAGGAGGCGGAGCTTGCAGTGAGCTGAGTTCATGCCACTGCACTCCAGCCTGGGTGACAGAGTGAGACTCTGTCTCAAAAAAAACAAAAACAAACAAACAAACAAATTAGCCAGGCATGGTGGTGCATGCCTGTAATCCCAGCTACTCAGGAGGCTGAGGCAGGAGAATTGCTTGAACCCAGGAGGTGGAGGTTGTGGTGAGTCGAGACCATGCCATTGCACTCAAGCCTAGGTAACAGAGTGAGACTCCTTATTAAAATAAATAAGTAAATAAATAAATAAATTTTTTAAAAAAAGGCTTACTGCCCAAAGCAATTTACAGATTCCATACTATTTCTATTAAACTCCTAATGACATGCTTCACTGAACTAGAAAAACAACTATTTTAAAATGTATATGAAACCAAAAGAGAGCCTGAATAGCCAAGGCCATTCAAGTTAAAAAAAAAAAAAAAAAAAAAAAAAAAAAAAAAAAACAACAATGCTGGGAGAACCACATTACACTAGAGGACAACAACAACCAAAACAACATGGTACTGATACAGAGACAAGCATGTAGATCAATGGAACACAATAAGGAGTCCAGAAATAAGATCACACACCCATGACCATCTGATCTTCAACAAAGTCCCTGTGATTCTTATAAACATTAAAGCTTTTGTTTTATTGTCTGTTTGAATAGCTATTTTAAAGTAAAATTACATTACAATGAATTGAAAATATTTTTGTGCAATTTGATAAGTTTGGGCATACTATACACCTGTGAAAACCATCACTACACTCAGGCTTGTAAATATATTCATCATCACCAAAAGTTTGCTTATGCTCTTTTTAATTCCTACCTTCCTACCCCTTCATGCCCCAGCTCCAGCTCCAGGCAACCACATATCTACCTTCTATCATGACAAATAATTACATTTTCCAACTTCTATACAAATTGAATCACACAGTACGCATAGTTTCTTTTTGGTCTGATTCTACTTTCTCTTGAGTTAATATGTAATAGTAGAATGACTGGATCATATAAAACGTGTATGACAAACATTTTTGGAAACTACCAGGTGATACTCCAAAGTAGTTCTACTATTTTGCATTCCCACCAGAAATATGTGAGAGTTCCAGTTCCTTTTACCAACACTTTACATGGTCAGTCTTTCTAATTTAACTATTCTAATAGGTATGTAATGGAATCTCATTCTGGTTTTAATTTGCATTTCACTAATGCATGTTTGCCATGTGCTAATTTGACATTTGTGTATCTTTTATTTGTATAAATTTATTGTACAAGTGCAATTTTGTGACATCCATAGATTGTATAGGAATCAAGTTACAGCTTTTAGGGCATTCATCACCCCAATAACACACATTGTATCCATTAACTAATTTCTCATCATCTTCCCCCCATCTTCACCCTTCCAAGTGTCCATTATCTATCATTACACTCTCCATGTCCATGTGTACAAATTATTTAGCTCCCACATGAAGGAAAACATGCAATATTTGCCTTTATGCATCTGACTTGTTTCACTTAAGATAATGATCTTCAGTTTCATTCATGTTACTGCAAAAGACATGATTTCATTTTTATGGAATAAATAGTATTCCATTGTGTAGAAGTATTGCCTTTTCTTTATCCAATCATCTGTGGATGGACCCTCAGTTGATTCCATATATTTGATATTGTTGATAGGGTTGCAATAAACATACAAGTGTAAGCACCTTTTTAATATATTGATTTATTTTCCTTTGGGTAGATACACCATAGAGGGATGGCTGGATTCAATGATAACTTTATTTTTAGTTCTTTGAGAAATTTCCATATTGTTTCCCAAAGAGGGTGTAAGAATTAACATTCCAACAATAGTGTATTAGAGTCCCCTTTCCTCTGCATCTTTAGTGATCTGTTCAAATCTTTTGCCAAATATTAGTTAGATTCATTTTCTAAATTAATATTATGGAGTTTTGAGAGTTTCTTATACATAATTTGAATACAAATTTTTTATCAGATATATAGGGTGAAATGTTTTCTCCAAGCATGTGAACTTTCCTTTCATCCTCTTAACAGTATTTTCAAAAGACTGAAGTCAAATTTATCTCTGTTTTTCTTTTCATGGGTTGTGTTTTTCGAGTCATTAAAGAAATATTATATTCACTGAAAGTCACAAAAATGTTCTAGTACATTTTCTCTTACAAGTTTTATTAGTTTTTTTTTTTTTTTTTTTTTTTACATTAAGTGTAATGAAAAACAAAAAGTGTTCATGGTTAAAGGAATGGTTCTTTTTTTTTTTTTCTATAGGTTACCAATTATTCCAATTCAATTTTCTGAAAAAATGATTCTTTCTCTACTGATTTGCCTTTGCATATTTGTAAAAAGGGCCACATTTTGTGAGTCTATTTCTGTTACTTTCTTTCTATTCTTTCGTTTTGTTCAATTCATCTATTTGTGTATCTTAATGAAAATACCACACTGACTTGATTACTGTAGGTTTGAAATAAGTCATAAAATCAAAAAGAGTAAATCCCCAATTTCACTCATCCTTTTCAAAGTTGTTTTGGCTATTTTAAGTTATTTGCATTTCCACAGAATGTTTACATCAGCTTGGCAATTTCTATTTTAAAAAAAAAATCTGCTGGGTTAATAATTGGGAATGTGCTGAATCTACAGAGCATTTTGGAGTTAATTGAAATATTTATAATATTTAGTCTCCAAACCAGGAACAAAATGTTATTTGTTAGTTTACTTAGGGTCTTCCTTATTTTCTCACCAATGCTTTATCATTTTAAGTTCACAGGTCTTCCACATCTTTTGTCAAGTTCTCCCTAAATATTTAATATTTTTGATGGAATTATAAATGGCATTGTTTTTATTTAAATTTCTGATTGTTTACTTTCTGTATTCTCATCTTGTATTCTGTAACCCTGTTAAATTCAAGGTTTAATTCTAGTACTAGATTAATTCTAGTAAGATTATATAGTATTTTATACATAGATAATTATGCTGTTTGCAAATAAAGATAATTTTACCTCTGTCTCTGTGATCTGGATGCTGTTTATATTTTCTTCTCTTCTGTCACAGGTTGATGTTGAATAGTGGAACAATATCGAGTAGAAGTGGTGAGCAGACATGTTGAATCTTCATGATCTTAGAAAAAAGCGTTCAGTCTTTCAACTTCAAGTTTGTTGTTTTCTTCCTTAAATGTTTGGTAGAATTCACCAGTGAAGTTATCTAGGCCTGCAATTGTCTTTGAGGGAAGGTTTCTAACTACAAATTCTCTTTATTTAATAAATAAAGGGTTATGCTGATTACCTATTTTTTCTTGAGTGAGATTTTGTAGTTTGCATCTTTCAAGGAAAGAAATACGTCTATTTCACACAATTGTCAAATTTATTGTATTGTTTAAAATATTCCATTATTATCCTTCAAATATCTTTAGTGATATTACCTCTCTCATTCCTGAAACTGATAATTTGTGTCCTTTCTTATTTCCCTAACCAATCTACTAAGCCTTCAATCAATTTGTTAATTTTGCTAAAAAAACAATCGTTTGTTTTCATGAATTTTCAGTATGATGTTCCTGTTTTCTGTTTTGCCGATTTCCACCATAATATGTGTCATTGCCTTTCATCTACTTAATTTGACTTCAATTTGATCTTTATTTTTTAGTTTCTAAACTCTGAGTGTGTGTTTGTGTCTCATGTCTCTACATAACTTTATGAACATATGGACTACAATTATAGTAACTGTTTAATGTCTTCTGCTAATTCTAACAATTGTGCCAGATCTGGATAAGTTTAGTTGGTTAATTTTTTTCCTCATTTTGCACCGTATTTTCCTGTTTCTTTTCAAGCTTGGTAATCTTTGGTTGCCAAACATTGTAAATTTTGCCTTGCCGGGTGCTGGATATTTTTGTACTTCTATAAATATTCTTGCACTTTGTTCTAAGATGTAGTTTGGTTATGGAAAGAGTTTAATTCACTGGGGTCTTGTTTTTAAGATTTATTAAGCAGAGTCAGATCTGTGTATAATCTGGAGTTAATTATTCCCTCCAACTTAGGCATGACTCTTCTTAGAACTATTCCCAATTTCCAGCGAATTATGAAGTTTCAAAATCTAGATGGTGGGAATAGGTGCTATTTAAGGCTTTATGTGAGAAACTGTTTACTCTAATTTTTCAGATGGTTCTTTCTCTGACCTTTATTAGTTTTCTCATATGCATGTGTTGATCAGTATTCTGCTGAATACTTAGGTGAACCCTCTACAGATCTCCAGAGTTCTCTGTCTCTCTATAGCTCTGTCCTCTCTGGTCCTCAGTACCATGAACTATATTTTCCTGGCCTCCTTCAATGCTCAGCTCCATCTTGTTTGCCAAGATTCACCTGGATTTCCCCTTACTGCACTACAGCCTAGAAAAAGACAGAAAGCTGGGGGCAATCACAGGGCTCATCTCACATTTCTTTTTATATCCAGAGAATCACTGTGATTCATTGTCTGATGCCCAGCATTTGGAAAACTGTTATTTTTTTTCCAGGTTCAAGCAATTCTTGTGTCTCAGCCACCTGAGCAGCTGGGAATTCAGGCGCATGCCACCATACCTGGTTAATTATTGTATTTTTAGTAGAGATGGGGTTTTGCCATGTTAGCCAGGCTGGTCTCAAACCCCTGACCTCAAGTGATCCGTCCACCTCATCCTCCCAAAGTGCTGGGATTATAGGTGTAAGCCACTGCTCCCAGCTCTGTTTTTTAAATTTATTTTTGTTTTTTAAAAATTGTTTTACTCAGAAGAGAAAATATGGTCCCTGTTATTCCATTTTGCAGAAGTGCAACATCCTCTGCCATGGAATTTAGCTACATTAACTCCATTCTATAATCTTAAGCTGCACCTTTACATAGGAGCAGCCAACTAGAAAATGCTAAATATAAGAGGAACCAGACTGGAAAATGTTGAAGACACTCACAAATCTATTATAGGTAGCAGAAAAAGAACCCAATATGAGCTATCTTACAGCCAGTATCATTGTTACACAATATGCACACATATTCAAACATATACCAATTAATTATCCAAAAATGGCAGCTGAATTTAATTTATTGAGATTTATTATTTTATATTCATCTGAACAGCTATTTATTTTCAATTATTGGAAAAACATTTCTTGAAATTTCAAGTACTTTTTAGTTTGTTTTGTTTTGTTTTTTGTTATCAATTTGTTTTTTTATGAATAGGATTATTGCCTTTACTTCTGTGGGGTCTTTGTAAGGTCTTACACAACATCTGACAATACTCATTGATGAAATTTCTACAATATAATGAGAAAAGACTGGTGACTTTCTAGCCAACCTAGGTTCTGAAAAACTCTTGAAAAACTAGGCCATATGTGAATAAGACTGCTAGATGACTTTCACTTTTAGCAATAACGCAATTAACTAATGCATTTTCTAAACTTTTATGAAGTCTCACAAAAAGTTACAAAAATATAGAAAAGTCTGAAAGATAAAAGGTGTATTAGTCTATTTTTTTACTACTATGAAGAAATAACCAAGACTGGGTAATTTACAGAGAAAAAGAGGTTTAATAGACTCACAGTCCCCATGGCTAGGGAGGCCTCAAAATTTTCACAGAAGGTGAAGGAGTAGCAAAGGCACATCTTACATGGTGGCAGGCAAGAGAACATGTTTAGAGGAACTGCCCTTTATAAAACCATCAGATTTCATGAGACTTATTCACTACCATGAGAACAGGAGGGGAAAATCCACCCCTACGATTAAATTACCTCCCACTGGGTCTCTCCTAGGATACATGGGAATTGTGGGAGCTACAATTCAAGATGAGATTTGGGTGGGGACAAAGCCAAATCATATCATTCCATCCCCAGCCCCTCCCACATCTCATGTCATCACATTTCAAAACCAACCATGCCTTTCCAAGAGTCCCCCCTAGTGTTATCCCATTTCAGCATTTACTCAAAAGTCTGTATCCAAAGTCTCATCTGAGACGAGGCAAGTTCCTTCTGCCTATGATCCTGTTAAATCAAAAGCAAGTTAGTTACTTCCTAGATACAATAGGAGTACAGGTATTGGGTAAATACAGCCATTCCAAATGGGAGAAATTGACTAAAATGAAGAGGCTGCAGGCCCCATGCAAGTCAAAAATCCAATGGGGCAGTCAAATCTTAAAACTCCAAAATTATCTCCTTTGACTCCATGTTTCACATCCAGGTCATGCTGATACAAGAGGTGGGCTCCCACAGCCTCGGATAGCTCTGTCCCTGTGGCTTTGCAGGGTACAGCCTCCCTCCTGGCTACTTTCCTGGGCTGGCATTGTGTGTCTGTGGCTTTTTCAGGTGCACAGTTCAAGCTTTCAGTGGATCTACCATTCTGGGACCTGGAAGATGGTGGCTCTCTTCTCACAGCTCCACAAGGAAGTATCCCAATAGGGACTCTGTGTGGAGGCTCTCACCCTACATTTGCCTTCTGCAGTGCCCTAGCAGAGGTTCTCCATGAGGGCTCCACCCCTGCAGCACACCTCTGCCTGGACATCCAGCTGCTTCCATACGTCCTCTGAAAACTAGGCAGAGGTTCCCAAAACTCAATTCTCGACTTCTGTGCACTCACAGGACCAACACCACATGGAAGCTATCAAGACTTTGTGATTTGCACTTTCTGAAGCAATGACCTGAGCTGTACCTTGGCCACTTTTAGCCATGACTGGAGCATGTGGGACACAGGGCACCAAGTCCCTAGGCTGCACACAGGAAGGAAGTCCTGAACCAGGCCCACAAAATCATTTTTTCCTCCCAGGTCCCTGAGCCTGTGATGTGAGGGGCTGCTGTGAAGTTCTCTCATATGCCCTGGAGACATTTTCCCCATTGTCTTGGGGATTACCCTTTGGTTCCTCGTTACTTATGCAAATTTCTGCAGTGGCTTGAATTTCTCCCCAGGAAATGGACTTTTTGTTCTACCACATCGTCAAGCTGCAAATTTTCCAAATTTTTATGCCCTGTTACTTCTTGAACACTTTGCTGCTTAGAAATTTCTTCCACCAGATACCCTAAATCATCTCTCCACAGATCTCTAGGGTGGGGGCAAAATGCAGCACATCTCTTTGCATAATAAGAGTGACCTTTACTCCAGTTTCCAACAAATTCCTCATCTCAATCTGAGACCACCTTAGCCTGGATTTTATTGTCCATATTACTATCAGCATTATGGTGAAAGCCATTCAACAAGTCTCTAGGAAGTTCCAAACTTTCCCACATCTTCCTGTCTTCTTCTGAGCCCTCCAAATTGTTCCAACCTCTGCCTGTTACCCAGTTCCAATGTTGCCTCCACATTTTCAGGTATCTTAATAACAGTACTCCACTCTACCAGTACCAATTTACTGTATTAGTCCATTTTTATACTGCTATGAAGAAATACCCAAGGCTGAGTAATTTATAAAGAAAAAGAGGTTTAATGGACTCACAGTTTCCATGGCTAAGGAGGCCTCACAATCATCACAGAAGGTGAAGGCGGAGCAAAGGCACATTTACATGGCAGCAAGCAAGACAGCATGTGCAGGGGAACTGCCCTTTATACAACCATCAGATCTCATGAGACTTATTCACTATCACAAGAACAACACAGGAAAACCTACCCCTATAATTTAATTACCTCCCATCAGGTCCTTCCCACAACACGTGGGGATTATAAGAGCTACAATTCAAGATGAGACTTGGGTGAGGACACAGGCAAACTGTATCAAAAGGTAACTCAGAGACTTCATAAAAGATGAAAAATTTTATATTACATTCTTCAAGTAATTAGTGGTTGACCATAATAACAATAAACTTGAGATTACAAGAAATATTCTATATGAATTTTTCAAGAATACTTAGAGAAACAGAATCTACAAACAAGTATGTAAATTAAGGATCCAGCTCAGTGGAAGAAATTTTAATAAGTGCATTTTTGAATAAATTTTTCCTGAAAAGTAATTTAAACTTAATTTGGTTAACTTTAGAAACTGTTCATTAGGCCATTTTTATTACAAAAAAAAAAAAAAAAACCCAGAATTTTTTTCTTAATATGGCAGAACAATACAACATTTGATTAAAATGTTAAGTCCCTAACTTATTTTGCTCTAACAGAGTTCAATTAAATTTTTCCTGAAGTTCATTAATATTGCCAATACTTGAGTTTCAGTCATTTGAACCAGGATATCTGTTTGCTTCTCATACAATAAAGCAATTACCTCTCACATCCTTTGCAATGATGACATCTATGTACACTCCTTGCAATGATGGCAAATGACCTGCCAGAAACATACAGTCCTATATAATCTCTGCAGACCCAAAGCTGCTCCTTTATTCGTGATCTTAGCTCTGGTGTAAAGAGACCTTCAAAAAATTAACATAAAGAGGAAAATAAAATCAATGGATTTTCTTCTACTATTTCTCTAACTACATTTCTCTAACCAATTTTCTTGCCAAACATAGGAGCAGCATTAGAACAATTAATTTATAGAGTCTTGAAAGACTGAGGCAGAAATTAATAGTTTATACTACAATATTCATTGAATAAAGAATACCTTTAATTACTAGATCTTCAACTGGAGTATCTAGGTAGACACACTGGGATTCATCAAGGAAACAACTCGACCTAAGGAGAATGGAGAGAAGCAAGACAGGATGACCACTCACCCAAGACTATCACAAAGTCAGGGGAGGCTTCCTCAACATGGGAAAATGGTGAATGAGTAAGAGTCCCTGGGCACCCACAATTCTTCCATGGACCTTTGCAACCCTGAACTCAGGAGACGCCCAGTGAGCCCCCAACCAGGGGCCCCAGACCAACACAGAGAGCTAGGTGGAGTGTGGGCAGAGCTGCTGCTCAGGCACATGCAGAGTCTCTGGAGCCTTGACTCCCTGGACATCCCAGAATTAGTGGCGGCAACTCTGGCTGTGGAGGAGGACAGGCTCTCTCACATGCCCCAGGAAAAGAACTAAATCCAGGGTCTTGAGCAGCAATGGACTGCAAGCCTCACCTCCACTGCATCTCACAGGCTAAGGCCCACCTGCCTGGGTCTCCAGCCACCAACCCTCTGGGTTCTCAGCAGGTAATAGCTCTGTACTTCCTTGGGATGAAGCTCCCAGAAAGAGAGGCTGACCAGCATTTTTGCTGTCTTGCAGCCCCCGCCTCCATAGCCCTCTGTCTCGAGTAGTGATTAGGGAGAGGTGTGGATCTCCATTGCAGTGTAGCCATCCCATGGAAAAGCAGTCAGGCTATTTTTTATGTGGCTCCCAAATGGCTCCTCCTTCTCCTCATGGGGCAAGACCTACTAAATTGGGACTCCAGCCACATCCAACCAAGGATCTTGGGCCAGTAGCAGCTCTGCACCTTCCTGGGACAGAGCTCTGAGAGTGAGAAGCCAGACGCCATTCTTGCTGTCTCACAACCCTTGCCACTATACCCTGTGAGTTCTGGGGAGTATGTGGTGAGTAGGCAGTGGCATGGCTCCCCAGCACAGTGCAGCCATCCCACAGAAAAGTGGACAGACTGTTTTCCATGTGGGTTTCTGTCCTTGCTTCTCTTCACTGGGTGGGACCTCCCAACTCCAGCACAATTCCCTTGCTCCCCCTTGAACATTTCAGTCAGAAGCAGCTCTGCATTTCTCTGAAAAGGAATTCCCAGAGAGAATCCACAACACCTCTGCCACTGCAGCTGCAATGGTACTGCCCTAACCACCCTTGGGTGAGAGAAGAAATAAAGAGCCTAATTGTTATTCTGGCACCACCAGTATATGGTAGCTCATTTGAAAAGGAGTCCAGTCTCTCTTCCCTGTGAGCCCTCACCTTCTCCCCTCACCAGGCAGGGTCCCTGCCTTGGTACCAAGAACAACTACCCCATCCCTGGCTGAACATTCCCACTGCTAGTGGCTCTGTGTCTCCCTAAGAGGCTCCCAGAGGCAAGTGACAGCATCCCTACTACGGCCACAACAATGGTCCTGCCCCTGCTGCCCTTGATCTAAGAAGAAACAAAGACTTTGAGGAGTTCACCTGAACTTCCAGAACACTACAGTCAGCATACAGAGAGGAGAACAGTCTCTTCTCCCTGTGAGCCCTCGTTCCCCCACTTTTCACCAAGCAGAGCCCACAACTTGGGTCAGTAGAGCAACTGCCCCACCCCTTGACTGACTATTCCCAGTAGCAGCAACTCCTTGTTTCTCTGAGGTGGAGCTCCCAGAGGCAACTGAAAGCCCCACTACAACTTCCACTGCAGTGGTACTGCCCTTGCTCTCAGACCAGAGAAGAAGCAAAGACCCTGAGTGCTTTACACACACATTCAGCAAGATGCAGCCACCCTAACGAGGAGAGGAAGCCTGTCTTTCCCAGGTCTCCCCACTATACCACCCCGCTGCCACTAGTCACCAGGCAAGGCTCTCCCAGTTTGGGCCTAGCAGAGATGCCCCATCCTGGACCAATCACACTGATTGATAGTGGCTCCATATCTCTCTGTGGTGGACCCCCAAGAGACAAGTGAAAGACCCTATGCCACAACTACTTCTAGGGTCCCTTCTCCTGCTGCTTCCAAGTTGGGGAGGGAACAGAAGGCCTGAGATCACCCCAGAGCTGTGGTGTGTAACCTGGGAGTATCAAGCTGAGATCTGAAGCCAGCACTCAAGTGAGAGATGAGCCCACACTTCAGGAGCATTGAGAGGGAGCATGACTGAAATCATGAGGAAATACAGAGAAGTCATATGACTGTGCAAGAGTCTACTGAATGGCCATTATGCTTAAGTGCCATCTACTGGATCATAGTCCAAAATATCAACACCAAAAATACTTTACAATATACCCCCTATGAAACCAAAGACAATAATTCATCTGCAAATAAATAGCCTGCACAAAGTCTCGGCCTTCTGAAACCATCTAGAAAAGAAGTTCACTGACTGTACTGAATTTATGCCACAGTTAAAGGAACACCAGCTCACACAGATGAGAAAAAAGTAGTGCAAAAACTCTCACAACTCAAAAAGCCAGAGTAACTTCTTTTCTCCAAATGACCACACTAGTTCCCCAGCAAGGGTGGTTCTAAGGCTGAAATGGCTGAAATGACAGAAACAGAATTCAGAATAAGGATAAAAACAAAGTTGATGAACATTCATGAGAACACAGAAAGCCAAAGAAACAAAAAAAAAAAAAAAAAAAAGACAAGCCATTAAGAAACAAACTGATGTGAGAGTGAGAGAGCTATAAAACAAAGTAAAAGAATTACATAATGAAATTGCAAGCATTAACAGCAGAATAGACCAAGCTGAGGAAAGAATCTCAGAGCTTGAAGACTGACTCTCTGCAATAGCTCAGACAAAAAATGAAGAAAAAAGGATAAAAAAGAAGAAACAAAACCTCTGAAAAATACGGGATTATGTAAAGAGACCAAACCTGTGACTCATTGGCATTCCTGAAAGAGATGGGGAGAAAGTAGGCAACTTGGAAAATATTTTTCAGGATATCATCCATGAAAACTTCCCCAACCTTGCTAGACAGACCAATATTCAAATTCAGAAAAATGCAGAGAACCCCTGGGAGAACCATCTCCAAGACACAATAATGAGATTTTACAAGGTCAAAATGAGAGAACAAAATGTTAAAGGAAGCTAGAGAGAAGGGACAGGCCACCTACAAAGGGAAGCCCCTGGGGCTAACAGCTGGCCTTTCAGGAGAAACACTACAAGCCAGAAAGAGATTCAGAGCTTATATTCAGCATTCTTAAAGAAAATAATTTCCAACCAGGAACTTTGTATCCTGCCAAACTGAGCTTCATAAGTGAAGGAGAAATAAGATCCTTTACAGACAAGCAAATGCTGAGCAAAAGCAAATGCTCACCAAACCTGCCTTACAAGAGGTCCTGAAAAGTGCACTAAATATGAAAAGAAAGGATGATTACCAGTCACTAAAAAAACACACATAAGTACACAGACCAATGACACCATAAAGCAATCACACAAACCAGTCAACCTCATAACAATATAATGATGGGATCAAATCTGCACATATCAATATTAACCTTGTATGTAAACAGGCTAAATGCCCCAATTAAAAGACCCAGTGGCATGCTGGATAAAGAAGCAAAACCCAATGGTATGATATCACCAAGAGACCAATCTTATATGCAGTGACACCTATAGCCTCAAAATAAAGGGATGGAGAAAAATCTACCAAGCAAATGGAAAACAGAAAAAGCAGGAATTAGTATCCTAATTTTAGATAAAATGGGCTTTAAACCAACAAAGATTTTTAAAAGATAAAGAAGAGCATTATACTGGGTGAGTGCAAAAGTAATTGCAGTTTTTGCATTGTTGGAAATTGCTGTTTGATATTGGGATATATTCCTAAATAAATGTGGTTATGTTACACATCATTTTAATGGGCATTTCTCGCCTTGTGGTTTTTTTGCTAATGACTTATTACTTGCTGTTTATTTTATGTTTATTTTAGGTTGTGGAAATGATGTTAGACTAAAAGAAAATTTGAGCGATTTTTTAATTCAAGTTCATGTGTCATAAAGCAATGGAGACAACTTACAATATCAACACCATATTTGACCCAGGAACTGCTAACAAATGTACAGTTCAGTGGTGATTCAAGAAGTTTTTCAAAGGATATGGTAAATTGAGTGTGATCATCAAAGCTGATCCTCTCACACTACACAAGAAGTTGCTGAAGAACTCAATATCAACCATTCTATGATCGTTCAGCATTTGAAGCAAATTGGAAAGGTGAAAAAGCTCCATAAGTACCCAGTTATTGATGCCTCATGAGCCAAACAAAAATAAAAAAACTTGTCATTTTGAAATGTCATCTTCTCTTATTCTGCACAGCAACAATGAGCCATTTCTCAATTGGATTGTGACGTGTGACAAAAAGTGGATTTTATACAATAACCGGCAATGACCAGCTCAGTGGTTGGACCGATAAGAAGCTCCAAAGAACTTCCCAAAGCCAAGCTTGCACCAAAACGAGGTCATGGTCACTGTTTGGTGGTCTGCTGCCAGTCTGATCTACTACAGCTTTCTGAATCCCATTGAAACCATTATATGAGAAGTAAGCTCAGTAAATTGATGAGATGCACTGAAAACTCTATCGCCTGCAGCCAGCATTGGTCAACAGAGAGGGGCCGATTCTTCTCCATGACAACATCCGACTGCATGTTTTCCAACCATCACTTCGAAAGTTGAACAAACTGGGCTATGAAATTTGCTTCATCTCCCATATTGACCTTACCTTTCACCAACCAACTACCACGTCTTCAAGCGTCCCGACAACTTTTTGCAGGCAAAATGCTTTCACAACAAGCAAGATGCAGAAAATGCTTTCCAAGAGTTTGTCAAATCCCAAAGCACAGATTTTTACACTACAGGAATAAACAAACTTATTTCTCATTGGCAAAAATGTGTTGATTATAATGGTTCCTATTTTGATTAGTAAAGATGTGTTTGAGCTTAGTTATACTGATCTAAAATTCACGGTCTGAAACCACAATGACAATTGCACCAATAATGGTAAAGGATTCAGTTCAAAAAGAATATCTAACTATCCTGAATATATACACACCCAACATAGCACCCAGATTAATAAAGCAAATTCTTAGAGATTTATGAAGAGACTTAGATTCCCACACAATAACAATGAGAGATTTCAACACCCCACTGACAGTATTAGACACATAATAGAAGCAGAAAATTAACAAACATTCAGTACCTGAACTGAACACACAACGGGACATAAAACAATCTTTTGCAAATGCAAAAGAACCAAACTCATACCAACCATGTTCTTGGACCACAGCACAATAAAAATAGAAATCAACACAAAGAAAATCACTCAAAACCATACAATTGTATGGAAACTAACTTGCTCTGGAATGATTTTTTGATGAATAATGAAATTAAGGCAGAAATCAAGAAATTATTTGAAACTAATGAGAGCAAAGATACAATACCCCAGAATCTCTGGGACACAGGTAAGGTAGTACTAACAGTGTAATTTACAGCACTAAATGCCCCCATCAAAAAGTTGGACAGATTCCAAGTTAACAACCTAACATCACAACTAGAAGAACTGTTGAAGCAAGAATAAACCAACCCCAAAGCTAGCAGAAGACAAGAACTAATCAAAATTACAGCTGAAGTGAAGGAAAGTGAGATGATGTGAAAAACCATACAAAACATCAATGAATGCAGGAATTGGTTCTTTAAAAAAAATAAGATATACAGACTGTTAGCTAGACTAATAAAAAAGAGAGAAGATCCAAATAACACGATTAGAGATAAAAAGGGGAACACTACCACTGACCCCACAGAAATAAAAAAAAAGTATCAGAGACTACTTTGAACATCTCTATGCAGACACACTAGAAAATCTAGAAGAAATGGATCAATTCCTGGACACACACAACTTTCCAAAGCTGAATCAGGAAGAAATTGAATTCCTGAACAGACCAATAATGAGTTCTAAAGTTGAATCAGTAATAAAAAGTCTACAAACCAAAAAAGCCCAGGACCAGACAGATTCATGGCCAAAGTCTACCAGAAGTAAAAGAATAAATAACTAGTACCATTCCTACTGAAATTACACCAAAAATTGAGAAGGATTAATTCTTCACCAGCTCATTCTATGAGGCCAGCATCATCCTGATACACAACGATGAAAAAAAAAATTCAGATCAATATCCTCGATGAACATTGATGCATAAATCTTCAACAAAATACTAGCAAACTGAATCCAGCATCACATCAAAAGCTAATGCATCATGATCAAGTAGGCTTTCCTCCTGGGATACTAGGTTGCTTCAACATATGCAGATCATTAAATGTGATTTGTCACATAGACAAAATAAAAACAAAAACCACATAATTATTTCAATAGATGCAGAAAAGGCTTTCAATAAAATCCAACATTCCTTCATGTTAAAACCCCTCAACAAACTAGGCATTAAAGGAACATATTTTAAAAGTATAACAGCTATCTATGAAAAACTCACAGCCAATATCAAACTGAATGGGAAAAAGCTGGAAGAATTCCCTTGAAAACCGGCACAAGACAAGGATGAAAAGTCCAGTGCTATCAGGAACACATGGGCATACACATGAAGACTTTAAGAGTGTCTTAGTGAAGAGCCTGCCTTCTAGTCCTGTCCTGCTGTTTGCTGCATTTGTTTTATTTTTCAGTTTTCCCTGAATCTGGTCTTTGCTCCCATTACTATCCTTTGGATCCTTATGATTTGCTTTCTAGACTATGGCAAATTTCCCAATTGGACTTCCTACTTAGAGTGTCTCTTGCTCTTATTTCATTTGTAAAAATTCAATTCATTTTTATTTCTAAAACCCTGCTCTGATAACGTCACTCCATTGCTCAGTGACTTTGAACACTTTCACTTAACTATAGAAGAAGGTCTACACTTCTATTCAGACATTTAAAATGCCCTTGGAAAATTAATACTAACTTAACATCATTCTAAGAGTTGACAAATACTGTACATGCTGACATAAATTGTATTACTCCCCATTTCCCAGATGAGCTTGGTATAATATTTCCGACGTTTCTTTCCTCTTTATGTTGAAGACTCCTCTCAAGTCTCACATCATCCCAGGTACCCATGTGGATGTGCCCAAAGCACCTCATCCTCTTCTGATCTCACAGAGTGCTTTGGTGAAACCTCTCTTTTGTCACGTATTTTAGCTAATCTCGTCTCTCTCCAGAATTAGTTTGTTCAGCAAACCTGAAGCTGTATTATCATGTCATCTTTCCTACAAAATTTTAGACTTTAGATAAAATGCCACATTTTCTTCTCATCCTTGTATCCGCAAGGCTCCTAACGTTTCATATGGATTACATTTAATGAATGACTGAAATAGATTTATTTAAAATTTTTTGAAAGGCCTTTCAAATATTTCTCCTGAATCAGAATTGTAGTGTTTCCAATTGTGACTCCATCCAATTTCTCTCCATTTGTAATAATCATTCGTAGACAATAAGGCTGTAAACAACACATTTAGAGGGGGAAAAAAAATGGTCTCAGAATCTTTTCAAGCTGTTGTCATCTGGACACATCTGGTGGTGGTTATTAGTCACAGGAAAATGCCTAAGAGTTTACAAGTTGTATTTTAGTCAGTTCTCCTTCAAAGTCTCTCCATGTTAGCCAACCATGATTAGCCCCTGACTGTACCAGCCCACTCCATGTACACACACATCGCTTCCTACTTCAAATCTTCCTGCTCATTCTTTATACTGGTGAAGTGAGAAACTGTAATCAATTCCAGATTGAACACACTTCTGAGAACTCCAGAACTGTATTTTCCCTTCACATGGATATAGTGCTTTAAATTCACACCAGATTTTTTTGTTTTGTTAAGGATTATTTGGCTCTTAATAATGTGTTGTTAATTGTTATTGCATTTCGCAAAATGATAGCCCCATTATGAAACTGATCTCCTGGTGCAGATCCAACTACAAATACAAGTTACTGATAACTCATCAACTTGTAGAGCTTTACTCTTCAAATACTGCAATTAATACCTATTCTTAAGCATAATAATAGATTATTGTCATATATATGCACAGAGTACACCAAAGTGCTTGGACACAGAATTCAGACTTATTCCAAATTTATTGTGGTATGTTATTTCTCTCAATTTTATAAGTCACGACATATAGGAGATAAAGAAAATAATTTAAATGTTATGTTCTCACATCATCTAATTGGATATGACACATTACTTTTTTTAGCCGCATTTCTCAGCTTTTATATTAATGTATTTATTAGGATCCATTAGCTGGCAAACAACAGAAAATCAACCCATAACAAATGGAGCAAAACAAGAAAATTATTAGTTTATATACAAGTAAATACACTCAAATAGCTGACAGATGTCAAGGAAGAGCTGCACACTAGGAATTTAGGAATTGGGACTGGGGACTGGGGACTTTATCTCTTTCTAGTTAGATTTTTGTTTTGTTTTGTCTCTGCGTGTTCCTAGGGTGTGGAACATGGCTACTGATAATCTCAGTCCACAAATCCTAGATGAAAACATTGTTTTATATGTCAATGCCAAAAAAGGGAGTGCAATTGATCTTCCAACAGTTACGTGTTCACTCTTCGGACCAGTCATTCTGGGCAAGAGAATGTGGTGATAAGAATGCATATAACTTACCAAGACCTAGATCTCTCACATAAAACAGCTACTGTAGTGCACAACAATCTGTAACATGTTGAGGACTTCTGTGTTAATGTCATCAGAGGCAGTGCATGATAATATAGGGGAGTAATTAGGAGAGTCCCATGTTTCATGGGGATAGTGAGGTTTGGATGAGCAACAGGGGACCTTAGTAGTGTGATACTATTTTAACACATATGGTTAGGTAAAACTGAGTTCTTAGGTATCAAGTGGGTTGATAATAGTTCAGATATTCTCTCAAGAGGTGAAATGTAGCTGCCACCTCATCTGTCACCGTAGATGTGTTCCCCTCCTATGCAGCAATAGCCTCTTCACCTAACGTTCCTTGTATCTGCCTACCCTGCTTTTTTAAACAGTTTTCCTTGATCCAGGGAAGGAAATGTAAGTCATAAAAGCTTTTATTTTAATTTCTTACTCTCTTATCTTTTTTTTCTTTGTTTGGGCTGGGACAGAGTCTCACTCTATCACCCAGACTGGAGTACTGTGGCATAATCTCGGCTCTCTGCAACTGCAACCTCCCAGGGTTCAAGTGATTCTCCCAGGGTTCAAGTGAGCCTCCTGAGTGGCTGGGACTAAAGGCACATGTCACCAAGTATTTTTGCACAGACAGAGTTTCACCATGTTGCCTAGTCTAGTCTTGAATTCCTGGGCTCAAATTATCCTCCTACCTAGGCTTCCCAAAGTGCTGAGATTACAGGCGTGAGCCACTGCACCCAATCATATTCTCATATCTTTTAAAGCAAAATTTATTCTCTTAGAACACAGCGTTCCTGAAATTACAAGTAGCGTATGAAGTAATGAAAATACAAGTAGCATACATCAATTATGAAAAATCATCAAGTCCTTGTTTAGCCATTTTTATAGCTGAGTATCCTTTATTTATGCCTGGGTGATCTAAAAAAACTCATTGTTATAAATTTCTTTTATTTTTCCAGCTCTAAAGTGTTTTAATGGAGTATATAATTCAAAGGAGAATTATCCCTCCTAATTTAGAAAGTACTTGGAATTTATTTTTAGCAATGGTCACCCAAAACATAAGATTTAACTTCTTATCCAAAGACAAATTTCTGAAAAACTACTACATCTAAGTCATAAACTGAGGTATATATGAGCCATTACCTGCTTAGTAGAATACTATTGTTTCTTGCTATAATCCGAATGTTTGTGTCCTTCTAAAATTCATATATTGAAATCCAATCCCCAATGTGATAGTATTAAGAGGTGGGACATTTCGAAGGTGAGTAAATCATAGGGAAGGGGCCCTCATAAATAGGATTAGTGCCTCTGTAAACTCTTGGGATCTTTATAACCAATCAAATGGATATATCAAATAAGTTTGTGAACACAAGATTTTACAATTCAAATAAGAAAATTTAACTAGAATAGCTATAATCTGTTCATGTATTGCCACACTGATACTTTTTGGAATTATAAAATTAATTAGATTAGAAGACAAATTAGAAGAAAGAAGAGATATGCATGCCCTGAAGAACTTCAGTAGCTGGAGGTTAGTAAGAAGAGGAGCATCTAGGACAAGAGATTGAGACAGAGAAGCAAAAGAGATGGGTAAAAAAACAAGGTTGTAGTTTCAAGGGAAGCAAATGTTTCCAGAACACAGTGATCAAATGATGACAGAAGTACATCCACTGACTATTCCAATGTAGATGTCATTATGGGCCTTGGCAAGGGAAGTATTGGGAGCAGAATCCAAGAGTAGATTAACAAGTAAATAAAAGTCAGACAATTTCGGTAGTGTAAATTTTGAGACATCTGCCTTTGAAGGGAACAGAACATGGGAAGTACTTAGAGAGGCTTAAGGAATCATGAGAGGTGTTTTCTTAAAGAAAAACACATGAATATTTTTATTGAAATAATTTATTAAAATATATAAATTATAAGTATTACATGAAGCAAGATACTTCATGTTATAAACTGTTCAGGAAAATTTTCTGGGTGGTAGAGTAAAAATATATCTAAAATACCTTATTAAAATGTTCCACACATCCAGATGAGACAAATATGGACTCAATATTTTGTTTCCATAATCTTTTCTTCATTAACACTCTCATGATTTTTTTTTACTATAATTTATCACCTGGATTACTACATGCTATGGTTTGAACGTGCCTTCTCCAAAATTCAGGTGTTGCCAATGTGAAAGTATTGAGAAGTGGGGACTGTAAGAGTTGATTAGGCCTCGAGGGCTCCTTCCTCAGGAATGAGATTAAAGATCTTATAAAAGAAAGAGACTTTACACAGTGTTCAGCTAGCTTGCTCTTCCACCTTCCACCATGTGAGGACACAGCAACAAGGCACCTTGGAAGCAGAGAGCAGCTCTCACCAGACTGAATTTGTTGGCACCTTGATCTTGAACTTTGCAGACTCCAACATGGTGAGAAAATAATTTTCTGCTCTTTATGAACTACTAACTTTCAGGCATTTTGTTATCACAGCACAAATTGACTAAGACACTACATTACTGTCTAATTGCCTCCAGCCTCTTGCTTCTCTGTTATCAATAATTTTTTCAAAATCACAAATATGATGTCTGTTATTTAAAGTTTTCACTTTATCTTCTCAGGATAAAGGGTGAACTCCTTCCTCCAGCTCTTTATAATCAGCCTCAATCTCCTAAATATCTTCTCTCACTTCATTAATCATGCACCATTTTTTGAAACTACAATAATGTATTCAATATATCCTGACTCTTTCCTTCATACTTTTGCATATTCTTAGAATACACATTTGCTTAAAATGTTCTTTACAACAATCTTCAAACTCAAACCACACTCCTAAATACATACACCCTCACACATAAAATCCCCTTTTATAACTAGTTATAGTCATCTTTCAACCCTCAACTTAGATTTCACTTCCTCTGATAAGTTGCCTTATCGCATAAATTTGTTTGAGAGGCTGTCTTCATAAAGTTCATTTTACCCATCATAGCACTTATCCCACTATATCATGTCATGTATTTTCTTATCAGAATTGAAAGAAACTAAAAGTCTTTGTAGTAGTCCACGAACCTTGTAGCTGCAGAATATACTGCAATGGCTGGCAATTGTGCTTAACATAAGATATAGCAAAATACCTGGAAGAAACTTGGAAAGAGTGTTGAAGAGAGAAAGGAAGGATTTACAATTTATAGAAGTTTCCCAAGTGAACGCCAGTTCTAATATGCTTACCTATTTGAGAACTACGGTCTGGATGAACATCTATTCCTGGGAAGCAAAAGGAAAACAGTACTTCATGATTTTGTTTATGAGGCTGAAATCATACCTAATTAAAATAACATTTTGTTTTTCTTAACATAACATATACTAAGAATTGCAGATGTCAAATTCTGGCACATTTGCAATAAACTTACTAAACAGAAACTTAAAATTCATTACTTGAATCAGATAGGAGATTGAAAGAAAATAAAAAATAACATTAATGATAACCATATTTTCTTCAAAATAAACTGCACGGTTTTGTTAAAAACAAAAACAAAAGAAAACAAAAAACGTTATTCCATATGGTTTGGCTAATCCAGTTGGAATTGTCACTGAAAGTTTTGAAGTGGTATATTTTTACCATTAAAACATAGAAAAAAAAAAAGTCTACAGCCCGGGGCGGTGGCTCACGCCTGTAATCCCAGCACTTTGGGAGGCCGAGGCGGGTGGATCAGGAGGTCAGGAGATTGAGACCATCCTGGCTAACACGGTGAAACCCCTTCTCTACTAAAAATACAAAAAATTAGCCGGGAGTGATGGCGGGCGCCTGTAGTCCCGGCTACTCAGGAGACTGAGGCAGGAGAATGATGTGAACCCGGGAGGCGGAGCTTGCAGTGAGCCGAGATTGTGCCACTGCACTCCAGCCTGGGCGATGGAGCAAGACTCTGTCTCAGAAGAGAAAAAAAAAAAAAAAAAAAAAATTAAATTAAATTAAAAGTCTACAGGCTTCAACCATTAAATAATACAGGAAAAAACTAGAGAAATTCTTTTGCACAGTTTTATGTATACATTTTCAAAACTGATTTGGCTTTAAAAATCTGCGTTCTATTAATGTCTGCTTAGTAGTGTTTTCCTTCTTCAGTCACCTATCTATACCTTCTTCTATTCTTTTCAAACTAATAGTAGGCAACAGAACCATCTGCCTGATATAAATACATTCAGAAGTTACTCCTGAAATTCAGATTACATTGTAAGAGCAAGGGAAAACAAGGAGTACATTTGACTTCTCATTCTCATTTGTTTATAGGTCATAAACTTACAGAACTTGATTACTTGATTGTCATTTTCAGAATTATTTGTCATAATGCTATGCTTACTAAATTGTTGGTTTTTGAGAGGCCATACCATCTTTTTACAGAAAAACAGAATAAAACCACAGTAAAATATTTAGAATTTTTAATGCTTTTTGGATAATACAATTCTACGGCTACAATTTTTAAAATGAAGCAAATCGAATTTTATTTTCTCCTGCCTTTCCACTTTTGAAATGCGTCAATGATTTCATGTGTAATCCACCTCTCACCTTGAGGCCACCTCATTTATTTACCCACCTCTGTCCTTGTCTCACTCCCCTTCCATATCTAAGCCTTCCTGAATCTTAACCCACACTCACATCGCATACTCAGATCTGAGCCTATTGCTAAGCCAAGCTCAGACATAAACGAGAAGTGAATTGAGGGATATCGTGTTTGATACTCTTTAAAACAGCTGTGTCATAATGAGTCACGTCGAAATCACAGAACTCTGAACTGCCACCACGATGAGATTGCGTTATTCCACAAATGACAACAAATGAAGCTTTCCTCCAAGAATGTAATTGAATATAAAAAAAAATAGTAACTATATGGAAAATAGGTTTCTCATTACTGGAAGGACATTAAGGATATTAAAATTATTAAAATTAAATTCATAAAATAATTTTCCTAAAACAATTTCCTCTGGCTAGATATGTATTTTTGAAATATTTGTTTTGGATATGTGATTTGCTTTTATTTCTCCTTTTATATGTTTGATATTTATTTTTTAACATTATTTTATTTATGGTCAGGCTTATTTGAGACAGACAAGATCTTCATTTGGAATATTGAGGCAAACACAAGCACTTTTAAACTAAGTTATTCAAACACCCTGGTTTTTTTAAATACTATTTTTCTGATCAAAATTATACTAAATCTTTATCTGTGACACTTGATGAAGTAAAATGGATAATTGGAATAATTATATTAAAAAATCAAGACTAAATCCAGTTTTCTGTTTCATTGGTACTAAAAGACAAGAAGAAAGAGTGAAAAACCAAAAGCAGAAAAAAGTATGTTAGAAAATAGTGCATTGATCTCCCTCTAACTATTGTGTAAGTTCTGTAAAGTGTTTTCTAACCATGATTTTTTTTCAGTATGCAAGGACAACATTTTTCAGTTATCTGAAAAAATAACCATATTGCTTTTGAACATCCACAAATTAAATGAACCATGATCAAAAGAGCCATTCCATTCTGAGATCTTTGCTTTGGGATCAAGACAATCTAAACGTTAGTTGATACCATCTGTACAGGGTTATAGATTAACCACTTTCAAGTTTCAGAGGATATGAAGTAGTATACTTCAGCCAAACCTTGAGAAGCTGTGAAAGACTATATCAATAGCCATCGATATTTTCATAATACACAGATGAGAAAAACAAACAAAAAGTGAAAAGTCTAGAAACTACATCAAGAAAGCCAATACCAATTGAGGAAGTGTCTGGCTTTAATACAGAATAAAGAAAAAGAACCTGCTAAGAGTTTACAATGCAATGGCACATCATAAGTTACTGCAGTATAAATAATGCATGTCTACCATATGCCATTTCTGAAGAAAAACAGATTTTTTTTTGGTAATAATCTGTCTCAGTCTGTTTTTTGTAACTATAACAGAAGACTACAGGCTGAGTAATTTATAATGAAAAAAATGTATTGCCTCACAGTTCTGGAAGCTGGCAAGTTCAATAAAAAGGTGTTGGCATTTTGCAAACACTTTCTCACTCATGGTATCATCTCATGGTACAAGGGCAAAGATAGGGAAGAGAGAAAGCCAAAAGAGATTGAACTCCCTTTTTTTTTTTTTTGAGAGGGAGTCTGGCTCTGTCGCCCAGGCTGGAGTGCAGTGGCCGGATCTCAGCTCACTGCAAGCTCCGCCTCCCGAGTTTACGCCATTCTCCTGCCCCAGCCTCCCGAGTAGCTGGGACTACAGGCGCCCACCACCTCGCCCGGCTAGTTTTTTTGTATTTTTTTTAGTAGAGACGGGGTTTCACCGTGTTAGCCAGGATGGTCTTGATCTCCTGACCTCGTGATCCGCCCGTCTCGGCCTCCCAAAGTGCTGGGATTACAGGCTTGAGCCACCGCGCCCGGCCAGAACTCCCCTTTTTTATAACAAACCCACTCTTGCAATAATGGCCTTGATCCATTCATTCTGGCTTCGTGACATAATTGATTCTCATTAGGCCCTACCTCTTAACACTGTTGCATTAGGGATTAAGTTTCCAATGCATGCTTTTTGGGGACATATTCAAACTATACATAGTCTTTAATTGTAGCTATAAAAGTGGAAGCAGCAAAATAATCTTTATTAATAGAAAGCAAGTTCATCTATTGGAATGGGGTTAAGAGTCATCGAGTATCACCTAAAAGGCATTGGGCAGACAGTGAGAAAACAGTAATGGATATTTAGAAGAATCACAGAGACAATGGCAAAGAAAGCTGCCAATTTCTTGAGACAGCTAAAAACTTAGAAGCTGTAAGTCTTATTTTCCCACACTGTGACCTCTTGCATTATAGTTGTCAGCCATTTAAATTCTACATATAATTTAGGTATATCAGTAATATTTTATAGTTAATATTCATTTATATCAACCAACATATTTACTTTTTTTTTTTTTTTTTTTGAGATGGAGTCTTGCTCTATCACCCAGGCAGGAGTGCAGTGGCGTGATCTCTGCTCACTGCAACCTCTGCCTCCCAGGTTCAAGTGATTCTCCTGTCTTGGCCTCCCAAATAGCTGGGACTACAAGTGTGTGCCACCATGCCCAACTAATTTTTGTATTTTCAGTAGAGATGGGGTTTTACCATGTTGGCCAGGCTGATCTCGAACTCCTGACCTCAGGTGATCTGCCTGCCTCAGCCTCTCAAAGTGCTGGGATTACAGGAATTTACTCTCATTTTGTTCTTTATTCTCTCCTGCTCTTCTGTGTTTTGAACTTTTTTTTTTTTTTTGCCTAAAAAATCCCTTCATTTATTTTCTTTAGTTCAAGCTGAATGCTGATAAACTCTCTTCATTTTTGTCTGAAACTGCTTTATTTCACCTGCAGTTTTGAAAGATAACTTGACAGTATATTAAATTATAATTTGGTCATTATTTTCTTTCAACACCTAGCAATGTCATTATATTATCTTCTGGTTTTCAGTGTTTCTCTTGAGAAATTAATAATTTTTGTTTCTTTAATAGAAATACAGCTTGTCTTCAGACTGTTTTTAAGATTTTTCTCTGTCTTTGGTTTTCATTGATTTAATCACTTTATATCCAGGTGTGGTTATCTTTTTTAAATACTCTGGGTTTCCTGAGCTTTGGATATAAAGGTTGATATCTTTCAATGGTTTGGAGAAATTCTTGGATGTAAACTCCTCAGTATTATTTATGGTTTATTCTCTTTTTTTTTCCTGGCACATCAGTAAGATGTATGTTACATTATTCTAGTATTAGATGTATACATAGAAGATGTATGTTACATTATTCTAACACTAGAATGATGTAATGTCTGATACTTTAATTCTGCCCTGTGGTTTCCGCGCTTTTTACTCTCTGTGCTTCTATTCAGTTATGTTCTTTATTTTTCACTTTTTCACTTTACTAATCTTGTCTTCTCATGCACCCAGTTGTTACAGGACCAACAATTTCCTACGTCTGCTGTGTAGTAACATACCAATACACTGAGACAGCAGAGTTTACAGCAAAGAAAGAGTTTAAGTATCCAAGGGCACCTAAGCAAGGAATGGGAGGAGACCCTCAACTCCATGTCCCTGAGGAGATCTGGGCTCGGATTTTTAAGGGGATTGTGTAGGGTGAGGGGCTGGAAAATTGGGGTCACTGATTGATCAGGGTAAAGGGGATAAAATCTTCAGCATGTGGAAACTGCATTCTTTGGTGAGTCAGCTTTTCATGGAATCCTTCAGACCAGCTTATTTCAATAGTTTCGCTGGTATGCAGAACCTGAAAGAATATCTGAAATGGAAAACTTTACATTTCACAATGCTCAAGTTGTTGTCTATAGGGCAGTTAAGATGATCTATAACCTTGTAACAAGGTTTTCATGCTTCTGGGACAGTAGGAAAACAACTATGAGGAAGTGGGTCCAAGAGCAAGCTGACCTAATAATTAATGGTGAGTGTGCTTGGCTTATTTTCATTTATCTGCCTGCCTTCCTCCCTCAGTTTATAAAGTTTACAGAGGCAATTTCACAATCTACTGATAAACAAGTAAATAAACTCATCTATTTACTTGATAATTTTAGATTTTTTTACTTGCGGATTATCAATTTGATTCATTCCATCAATAAACATCTAATGATATTTTTATACTCTCATTTATTTTGTACAACTTTTTCTCCATTTTCTTGAAGAAATTTCAAACATATTTCTTAAATATATTTAAACATTTATTTCAAAGTCATTGACTGCTAACTATAACATTTCTATTACCTGTGTCTTTACTGTTGTAAATTTTTTGTTTATTTTTTTATTTATTGTTTATTTTTTTCCCACTGGTAATCACATTTTTGTAACTATCTGATTATTATAGATATTTGATCACAGGAAAAACACTGTATATTAAAAAAAAAAAAAAAACAATCAAAGACTCCTATGATGTTATATTCCACCAGAGGATTTCTGTTTTTCTTTGTTAGGCAATAATTTGAGTTGCTGATTCTATCAATTAAATCCAAGGATAAACTATCTCCAGATTGGCTTAGAGATTTAGTTTGGATCTATCTACTCCCAAGTCAGCACTGTTGTTCTAGCATATACCTCCTTTGTTTTAGAAAAAGAAATTAGCAAGTATCTATCTCATCAGTCTCTAAATTCTGCAGAAGATTAAGCTCTGAATATCGGATTTCCAGCTCAGCTTTCCAACTTCTTACCAATATGGCTTCAAAATCTGGCAAATATTTTGAGGAGGAAATTGGCAGTGAGATTCAGGCTGTCCTCCTCTCCTGTAAGGCTGGCTTCCTAAACTATGTAAAATCGCCAGAGATTTCATTCTGCTTTTTTAGAAGGCTAATCCCAACTCCCTCGCATTCCACAGAGCCCCAGATTCAACAAATGACCCTTGGGTAATATCAGCCTCAAGTTTCCAAAGTCTTATTCTAGTTTAACACGACCACTAAAATTGCTACTTTAGCTTCCTCTCCTCCCCACAGAAGCTGTCTGTCAGGACTAAGCTCAACCATTAGCTTACCCACTAAATCAGCAAATAACCCCTGGGGTGGGGGTGGGGTGGGTGGGGTGGAAAACCCGTTAGAGCACAGCTAGTTCTTCACTCTCTGGCACATTATTTCATCCCGTGCTCACTCTTTATAAAGTTCTCTGTGGAAAATGATTTATGTAATTTATTTAGGGTTTTGTGTGTGTGTGTGTTTTAATAGAAATATTGCTCTGATATCAGCTGTTTCATCTTACCAAGAAGTGGAAATTATCTTTCTGAATTGTTTAAGCTTTGAAATTTTTTGACCCTGACTCTTGTGATTTGTATTATCAAACCAAGCTAATAAAAATTTATAATTTTTAGTGTTCTGAATATTTAATTACATTTTATGAAATATGCCGCATCAGCCTTCAAGATCTGTATCCATCCTCCTTTTAAGGGTTCCTCCACATGCCCTCTGCTGTTGGTAATCCCTTTCCAGTTTAGAACATGTATTTATCCTGGAAACAGTTCCAATGCTTTTGTGATATTCTCATTAGCTCGTAACAGCCAGGAGGAGGGACTAAGTTTATTGTGTAATTTGGATGATTAAGATAGCAGAAATAAAAGAAAATGTCAGAGTTTGAGAGTTAACAGTGCTAGAAAAGCAGATTAAAGCCTCTGTGGAATTGATAAAAAGCTAAGAGCTAAACGAGAAACCAGATAAAGAGGTCTCACTGGCATAGAAAAATAAGATTCACAAGAGTAAGCAAGTGGAAAAACAGAAACCTTGATTTTAATTATTTTGTTTGGATTAGGTAATTTATATTTTATTAAATCTTTTTTAGATGATACACAAACAATCTAGAAATAGTAAATAAAATGTAGGCTGGAAATAAGTTTGATTGTTTGAAATAGGGACTAAAAAGCAGAATACTAAACACCAAACAATACCAAAGTTTTTACCATGGAATAATGCAGAACAAAGCCTATAGGACATGGAAATACTGATCATTTGTTTGTGCAATATAATATGCATGGAAAAGATTATAAAGTGATTAAGCAATTGATTATTGACTTTCATATGTAGCCTCTGACATCAATTGTGATAAAATAAAAACTATTGTTGAGTCCAAAGCACTTTCATTAATTGGGTCCACTGCCTTTCCATATGCCTGATTCTATCATGGGTGATTGGTCACAGACAATAATTAACATGTATCAGGAAAAACACTTGGGAGGAAACAAGTAAAAATGGAAACCATTTCTTTGTTGCCAGAAAGGAGAGTCCCAATCCAGACTCCAAGAGTGTGTTCTTGGATCTCGTGCAGGAAAGAATTTGAGGTGAGTCACAGAGCACAGTGAAAGAATCTAGTTTCATCACAGTGTGATGAAATGGAAAGAAGATAATTTCATCAAGAAACAAGGTTTAAATATTTGAATCAAGGTGTTAGAGGAATCCCTGCTTATCAGGTCTCTGTTTTAATAAAACTTGACCAGAGTGACTCCATCCTGAAGTGAGGAACTAGGTACTCACAAGGCATTTGTAAGGTTAATACTTATGGTCTGAAAATAGCCACATCCCAAGCTGACCACCAATTGTAATTACAGAATACACATGGCCATACAGGACATGTCCCACAATCATGCAGAATGTCCAGATGTCCTAAACTACTGCCCACTTTACCTGAAACTAATGTTAATGAGCAAGCTTAGGTTGAAGAATTAATCGTCATCAGTAACATTAATAGCCACTACCTTTAATGAGCACATTCGCACATTTAAGTTTGGTTATAGCCCCTTATAGTTTCTTATCAGTAGAGACACTTGTAACAAAGGACGGCACGTCCCTCCTCCTGCTTTCCAAGGACGGTCTACCTTTAACGGAGTAGTTGCTAATAAACTTGCTTCTTTCACTGTGCTCTGTGACTCACCTCAAATTCTTTCCTGCATGAGATCCAAGAACACACTCTTGAAGTCTGGATCGGGACTCTCTTTTCTGACAACAAAGGAGTTATCAATTTGGTTTTGAGCTTATAGTCCTAACTTGTATAGTACAGAGCACTCTTTTTTTTTTTTAAATATGATTTTGTAGAGGTAATGAATAAACATGGTATAGAATACAGAGAACACATGAACATATGGTTAAAACATAAATCTGCTTTCTATCCCTACCCATTCTTTCCAAGTTTCAGCATTGTTTTCAACAAATATACAATGCATATGTAGGCCTATTTATCAATCAATTGATTGATTAATCCATCCTATACATAAAAGGTAGGATATCAAACCTATTTCTCATGCCAATCTTTTTTAATAGTAATACATTATGAAGATCTTTTATATCAGTATATACAGAGCTACTTCACTCTTTTTTAATCCTCCTAAGCTCTGTAGATCTCTTCTTTGTCACGATGTGGTCTCATAGTTTGTCCATAAACTTTTTTATCAAAGAGGAATATTTAAAAATGCACTTGTTTAGCTACTGGTTAGTATCTTTCACAGTCCCATAACTGACTTCTTTTCATGTTTACCATATATAATAATTTAATACATTTTCAAAATTGGCAAAATTTTCTTTTGTTTCCTTTATTAATTCAAAGTTTGAGAACCATGATTTCAAATAATGTATGGCTGTCTTCCAATTTGGAAAATCCTCGCCTTTAGAGGAATGGGGAGAAATATGGAGAAGTAATTACTAGGTTAAAACTGGCATCCATAAACTAGACAGAAAGCTAGTTACCCAGCTGAGAGACTGTTGTGGATTTCATATCCATTAGCTCTGAAAGCCTCTACAAATATCATTTGCATGTGTGCATAGTCTCGTGGGGATTTGGTCTGACTTGACCGGTTTGGGAAGCTGACAGACACAGATTCTTTAATAAAAGAGCATCCAAACTAAACTGTAATCCTTCCAGCCTAGTAAACCACTTGGACAAAAATGGCCAAATGTAGTCACTGAGTTGGAACAGAGAAAAGCCATCATGTGAGGAGCCTTGAGCTACACATTCTGGTAGGTTCTCTGAGCTACATGAATAAGCTGAGATTATTTGAAATGTATTTTAGTCAACTACCAAAGAAAGAAAAAAGAAAAAGAAAAAAAAGAAAGAAAGAAAGAAAGAAAGAAAGAAAGAAAGAAAGAAAGAAAGAAAGAAAGAAAGAAGAGAAAGAGAGGGAGAGAAAGAAAGAAGGAAAGAAAGAAAGAAGGAAAGGAAGACAGGAAGGAAGGAAGGAAAGAAAAGGGAGAATGAAGGAGAGACAGAGGGAGAGAGTAAGGGAAGGAGGGAGAGAGAAAGGAGCGAGGAAGGAAATCATACAGACAGTTAATGGGCTTTGTGTACCAGGTCACAGAAGTTTAAAATAATAATTACTAGCATTTCTATTTGTATGATATATTTTAGGTCTCACAAAATACATTCACAAATACTTATTCAATTAAATATTTGAAATCTTGTGTGCTCCATATGTATGAGGATAACCACAAAGGGAATATAGTGATTTGCACACAAACATAGTACCACATGTTCACGTAAGACATCTACCTAAGACAGATGTCAAAACCTTTAATAACATTATTACAGGGCAGTCAATTGCAAGGGGTCAGGGATGAGGAGGGAGTTGCTTCTAAGGTGCTGATAAAGTCTGTTTCTTGATTTGGGTGTTGAGTACTTTGGTATAGTTAACTTTTAAAAAGCCACTATCTATACACTTATGATTTATGTACTTTTCTAAATTTTTATTATAGTTCAATTAAAACATTTACATGATAAAAGTAACACATGCTTCAAAAATTTTAAAATATCAAGCACAAATGTATTCAACTCTTCAGTGCTAATACACATTTTTTAGTGTATGTATTTTCCATTTTTTTTCTATTCATATGTGTATACACATATTTCAACAAAATATACAATCACAATGTGGCACTTTTTAATAATTCCTTTTTCATTTTATTACATATTGTAAACAAACATTTTTTCACTGACAATAATACTTCTAAATGGCATTTTATCGATTTTCTCGTCATATTATCATTTTATCTGGGTTGTCATTTTCTTCTTCATAGAACAATTCATATCAAAATGAATTGGCACTTTTGCTTGTTCTGTTAGTGCCCTTGTGCCTTTCTCTGGAAAGCTACTTTGGCCCTTCTTACTCCAAACCATCTAGTCAGCTCTTTCCAAAATGTTGCTTAATCATTTAAGTTACCTAGCAATATCTGAATGTAGGACTCCTCCAAGGATTATTTCTGTTTTAAAAGGGATTTTATAGAAAGGGAAGACATTGAGGTCCTGAAAGACTGGAACAATAATCGTGAAAAAATATGTGCTGCTGTGGATATCTCAGGGCAGTGGAGCTGGTCTAGACCATTACTACTTCTCTAATGCAAGGACTGGCCTTGTTCCTATTTAAGGTAAATTCTTGTAGACTGTAAAACTTTTCATGACAGTAAACATGGTATTTGAATTTCAATTTAGAATCATTTAAACTGAAGCACAGGATATTGAAGTATATACACTTCTTATATATTTCCAGACCCATGTTAAAGAAAAAACAGGGAGTTGTAGATTTACATCTTTGCTATAATTATGACTCCACTCTTCTTTTTCTGTAATTTGAAAAATGGATTTCAATATTATTTTTCAAGATTTTGGTGTATACTCTTCTCAACACTAGATAGTCTGTGTTATCTTTGGTGGAAGTTGATCATCACTCTTTTAGCCATGTCTATTAATTGTTTTTTAAATGAGCCCAATATTGAACTGTAACCTCATATAAATATATGCATGTTAATATCTGAATTTTATTGTTAGACAGGTTTCAGATTTGTAATATTTATTTCTTCTCCCTTCAGCCAATAAAAAATAATACTAAGATAATAAAAAATAAATGCATAATTTAATATAAATTAAAAATATAACTAAATATAAATATATAATAAAATGCATATTTCATAAAATAAAATATAATAAAGTTTACTATAAGAATCCATAATTTTAAATTACAAGCAATTCAGAAAAAAATCCAGTATATTTATTTTTACAATATAAATATAGCAACTAATTATTCTGATGATTTAACTTCTTAAAAACTGCATGATACTTGAAAAATTCAAACATGTAAATATTAAAACAAAAGTTACTAACTTGAATTTCAACACAATTTCATGACACTTTTTGTTGCTGTTTTCTTTCTTATATTTCATAATAGATAGTAATTGACAGTTAACAAGCAAAGCCTTAATTCAGCCAACTTTGTTTGGGCAAGATGGATATTAGAAGAGACAATATTTCCTTCCAGTCCCTTCAGTCTCTCCTCAGTTTTCCACTGTCTTGATAAAATCCTTGGGAAGAAGCTTTTATTCCATCTCCACCACTCATTCATCCTTTTCCATAAAAGTGTGACATAAGGAAATGGACAATATTAGTGTCTGCCAGAGTCCCTTGGTTCTTCAAGGAACTTGACTGTCCTGCTCGCCCACCCCCTTGCATTTTATTAGCTCCCATTGACACAACTTTCCAGTTGTACAGCCCAGGACAGTATGGGTCACAGTATGCAGCCCATTTTTACTACTAGTTGAAGCCATATTCTTCAACCAAGCTTTGCCACTGTGAAACCTGAATTTTCACCCTAATCTGCTTGCTTGTCTGTTTCTCACTTTGTTGGAACCTGAAGAAGGGATACGACTAATTAGCCTCCTCCAACCATAACCCTTAACACATGCAATGACATGAATATAGCCTAAATATGGCTTGGCATGGTGGCTCAGCCTGTAATCCCAGCACTTTGGGAAGCCTAGACGGTGGGTCACTTGAGGTCAGGAGTTTGAGACCAGCCTAGCCAACATGGTGAAACTCTGTTTCTTCAAAAAATACAAAAATTAGCTGGGTGTGGTGACGTATACCTGTAATCCCAGCTACTTGGGAGGCTGAGGTGGGAGAATTGCTTGAACCCAGGCAGTGGAAGTGGCAGTAGGCTGAGGTCGCACCACTGCACTCCAAGCTGGGTGACAGAGTGAGACCCTATCTCAAAAAAACAAAATGAGACAAAAAAAAAAAAAAAAAGCAAATATAGCCTAAATATGCTGTCATAGGGTAACTCTATGTTCCATCAAATGATTTGGAAACATTGGATTTGTAAAGAGATAGACAATTAAAGGAGAGCTATAAAAACTATTAGAGATAATCAAATGGAAATGTTATAACTCAGTATACAATGTTTAAAATCAAAATTTTGACAGATGAAATTACAACACAGCAAACAAGGTTAGCCAAAATATCTTAAATATTTAAAAGAAAAATATGATAAGGAAATGCAAGCTATTTTAAAAAAAAGAATGAAAACAAATGTCCACAATGGAAAATTCCTGGATGGGACAAACTCTAGATTTGATATTATAGAAGAAAAGATAATTGAATTTGAAGACATAACAGTAGAAACCAACAAATTTTAAAAAGGGGAGAAAACAATGGGGAAAAAATGGGCAGAGCTTCAGTGACCAGTGGGAAAATAAGTGGCCTAACATGCATGTAGTTAGCACCTCAGAAAAATCTGTATGTGTCAATGACAGAGAGGTAGGCAAAAATTATTTGAATTAATAATAATAGTAATTTTTTTAAATTTAAACTATCAACCTGTATATCAAATAAGATCAATCAACCACAGCAAAATAAAGACAAAATAATTCACACCAGCACACATTACAATCAAACTGCTGGAAACCAGTGGTAATGAAAAAAGCCTTACATCAGTCAAAATGATTTTTAAAAAAACACAGTTATAAGAATTACCACAGAATCCAGCACATATACACCATGGAATACCATGCAGCCATAAAAAGGAATGAGATCATGTTCTTTGCAGGAACATGGATGGAGCTGGAAGCCATTATCCTCAACAAACCAACACAGACAAATACCATTTGTTCTCACTTATAAGTGGGAGCTGAATGATGAGAACACATGGATACATGGAGGGGGGCAACACAGACTGGTTTCTTTTGGGGAGGGTTGGAGGAGGGAGAGCATCAGGAAGAATAACTAATGGATGCTGGACTTAATACTTAGGTGATGGGATGATCTGCGCAGCAAACCCTGGCATACGTTTACCTGTGTAACAAACCTGCACATCCTGCACATGTATCCCTGAACTTTAAAGTTGAGTACTTTTTAAAAAATTACCACAGAATCTTCATGAGAAATTTTGTAAGCAGAAAGAAAATGAGGAAGCAAAGCTAGAATTGTGTAGCCAAAAACAATATCCTTCAAAACTGAATACTATCTAAAGACACTTCCAGACTGATGAAAGCTGGGATTATTTGTTGCCAGAATTACACTACAATAAATAATAAAATGGTTATACAGGCAAGGGAAAAATGACTCTTAATAGAAATTTGGATCTATATAAAGAAATTAAAAGTGCTAGAAATGGTGCATATGTGGATAACTGCAATAGATTTACTTTCTTGCTTTTTAAATCCTTTAAAATATGATTGCCTCCTTAAAAGTTAGAAACATTGTATTGTGTCATTTTTATAACATAAAGAAGTAAAATACATGATGCAACAACACAAAGGAAGAGAGGGAGAAACAGGAGACTGCTGTTACAAGGTTCTTACAATATATGTGAAATGGTACATTCTTATGTGGAGATATACAGTGATAATTTAAAGACGCAAATTGTAAACCCTGGAACATCAGTCAGGTCATAAAAGTAAGGCCCGAGTATTTGCTGTATTATAAATTTAAACTCTGCACACGTGTGTGCATGCATACACACACACAGACTTAGGTGAAAACACAGGGAAATAATCAGCTCCAACATGTAAACATTAATGATAAGAGAGCTGCAGCAGCTATAATGATACCAAACGAAAGCTTAAATATGCACAATAAAATTTATTTTAAAAAATACTAAACAAAGAAGATACTAGAATAGAAAATATTACCAGGAATGAAAGGGAACATTTCATAATGATATGATAAAGATATCAAATCTTCAAGAAGATATATCAAGTATAAATGAATGTTCACCCAACAGCACAAATATAGACAACTGATTTTTGACAAAGTTGCGAAGTTAGTTCAACAGAAAAAGACGTCTCTTCAACAAATAAAGTTGGAACCATTTACTAGAAGAAAACGTCAGAGAAAAACTATGATGCATGTACAACGCCAAAAACATGAAATAAAAGAAAAAAATAAATAAAAGAAAAAATATAAAACAATATCATAAAAGAAAAAATCACAAAAGAAAATATGAAAATAAGAAAATAAGAGAAAAGAAAATAAGAAAAATATCATAAAAGAAAAAAATAACAGTATGTTGGACTTTATCAAAACTGAAAACTTCTTACCTTTGAAAGAGATTGAAAAGAAAAACCGCCAACTTCCAGGAAATATTTGCGAAATACATACATGACAAAAGACTTGTAGCTAAAATGTATTAAACAATCTCAAAACTCAGTGAGAAAATATACAATTCAGTAAACAAATAGGCCAAAGATGCAGACAGAAATGTCACTTAAAAACATATATGAACATCCAGTAAGCACATGAAAAGATGCTTAGAATCAGTAACCATCAAGGAAATGCAAATTATAAACTGACAATGAGTAGAACTACTCGCCATTAAAATGACTAAAATCGAAAAGGCTGGCAACAACAAGTTTATGGATACAGAACAACTGGAACTCTCCTATGCTGCTTGTGGGACTGTAAAATGTAAATGACTTTGGAAAACTGCTTGGTAATTTATTTAAAAATTAAAGATAGACCTATCATACAATCCAGCCATTTCACTCAGGTATTTACCTATCCAAGAGAATTAAAAACATACATCCATACAAAACTTGAACATAAACTTCACAGAACCTGATTTGTAACAGTCAAAAACAATCTAATGTCTATTAACAAATTAGTGGATAAACCAAATGTGGTCTAGCCATGCAATGGAATACCACTCAGCAATAAAAGAAACTGCTGACATGTAACCGTATAAATAACTCTGAAAACACTGTGCTGAGTAACAGAAGCCAGACTTTTTAAAAAAGAATATAGTCTAATTCTATTTATGAAAAATGCAAACTAATCTACAGTGACAAAAAAACAGATGAGTGCTTGCCTGTGAATGGGGTTAGGGAGAATGCTCTAAATAGTGGCACAGAAAACTTTGCAGGGTGAGCACATTGTTCATTATCTTCATTAAGGTATATGTATTTGTCAAAAGACATGAAATTATATGCTAAAATCAGTGCATTTTAATGCATGCAATGATACCTAAAGTTAATGTGCATGACAGTCTAAGTGGAAGCAAGACAAATGTGAAAGTCTACTAAATAATAGGAGAGATCATAATGAAACTCCAGAATATTCATTAGTTACCTACGAATAGGAAGGAATGAGCAAAAGCAATTTGGGTTACCATTATCAGGATGAGTTACATGAATGATTTAGTCGGAAAGGAGAAGATACTCCCCTTGAGGGAACAGCAAAGCTCAAGGAGGAAAACCCTGTAAAAGTTTGTGCAGAGACTTGAGTTTCAGTTTCTGTTCGGTAATGAGCAAAGCTTAATAGCTTTGCCACTTATCTCGCTTTCCTGAGAACAAAACAAACCAGAACACAAAATATTCTAAAACTAGTCTCCAGGGCAAGGTTGACTTATACCTCTGCAAGACATGAAAACAGCCTGGGTATAAAATGTTCTAACATGTCTGTTCAGTGTTCTTACACCCATGAAGCTGACATCAATGTCCTAAAATGGGAAACCATCTAAGGCAGAGAATCACTTGATAAGGGCCATGGGAATAGTTCATATGTAACAGGATCATGTGACAGAATAAAGAATGCATTTTAGGTTGTTCCATGGAGGTTCTGTTCAAGAAGTAAAAATGTTTTAAAGCCTCATCGAATAGTGAAATGAAATGGGCATTGAAACACGATGACCTGGTTTCAATCCTGGATCCTATGTGTCTATTTCTTAGTTTCTCTAATCTTGATCACCTTCTATGGGCTGGATCTTTTTTTTTTTTTGTCCTCAATATAATTAGACTCATAAACTAGGAGAGATGAATTAAATCGTAGAGGAAGTGGGAATTAGACAATTGTCATCATCTTTTCCGGTCCTAGGATAGCCAATAATGCATTCATTTCTCTTGATATTCAGTGTCATCCTTTCATTGCTAATAATTTTTCCATATCTTTAGTAATTCAGATTAATGTAACATCTTTGCAAGTTTTCTAACCTTACATCTTCAACTTTAAGGCATCCAGCATACTATTGATATAGTCATTTTTAAAGCAGCAAAATTTTGCCTGCTAAATCCCGCATAAAAAATTTTATCAGATTTTTATTTTTTGACAAACCAAAACCAGAAACTAAAAACTAGACTTTAAAAAAAAATCAAAGACAAAATTGTTTAAACATATAAACAGTATAGTGGAGCTAAAACATTCCAGAGGTAATCAGAGAGAAGCCTGTAGCTCCAGGATCAGCTGACAGCTTAGAAACTTTACTAATTTAGAGTTGTAATAGTCTTTTAATGTCTTGCTTTGAGGCACCAGATATAAATAACCCCCATACACACATATATACACACACACGGTGACACACATAGTGTTAATAGATGGCATCTTTAAAAGTAAAGAGATATAAATATGATTTAAAATACAATAAATATAATCATGACAAGAAATGGAATAAACATTTAATATGGTAGGCAGGGCTGCATCCATGTCCACTGAGGTCAGTTCTAGCTCTGAAGGCAGGAAAAGCTGCCAGAAATTCATTTTCTGTGGATAACAGTACTAAAATCGCAGTGAGAATCAGGCCCAGTGTTTAATACTAGGGACTGAAGTAAAGCTTCCTTCTTCATAAGAAGTTGCTAAACCAACTGGCCATATTATTTCTAGGCTATGACATAAGTAAATCTACATCTATAAACTAGAAGAAGCAGAAGTAACTTCACAACATACACCTAAGCCAACCTACCCACTGGTTCAGTGCCTGAGTCTACAATACTGTTATCACTTTCAGATGGGGCACAAAGCTGGCAATCAAAAAGGTAACTTCTAAGACCAACAGAGATGTGAGAAAAAGCTTAAAGAAAAAGGGAGAGGGAAGAACAAACTTTAACACAACATAGTCCTGCACTCACCCGTATCCCAAAACATGTGATGAAAACTAATGCTGAGAAAGCCAACAAAATTAACAATGAGAAGACTCGCTCTTCTCAAATGGACATGAAATATCAATCAGAGTTTAGGGTCCTCAAATAGCTGTTTTTTAAATTTAAGCAACAAATTATAAAATGAAAACAGGCCAAATAAAACAAGTGTATATGTAAATAAAACAATTTAAAATATTTAAATAAAATAGTCATTAAATCTGGGAGAGAAAGTCAGGGAAAAGGAGAGCAATTGCTAATGGATACGAGGTTTTTTTGATGGATAATAAAAATATTCTAAAATTATATTACATTGATGCTTGCACAAGTGTGTAAACGTGCTACAAATGATCACATCATAAACATTTAAGTGAACGTTATGAGTTGAAAATTATATCTCAATGAAGCTCTAAAAAGTCATTAACACTTAAAAGTTTCAAAAGAAAAGTCAAACTATAAATCTAACACAAAGAGAATGATCATACTTCATCAATTCTAACTTGTACATATTCTTCAATATTTTAACATCTCTGACATCAGGAAGCATCTTATAGCCAATGATGACTATAATCACTATCACCTAGGCAACTCTTGTGATGAAATTGTCACCGTCTCACATCTTACATGTGTGAACTTGCTCATACCTATGCCTTTAGCTATGTGATTTGCTTGTCCCACACATACTTGGTATAATTGCATCTAAAATATCTTCAAAATATTATACTTATTGTTATTTTGTTCTTAGAGTCATTGAAAAAACAGCAGGGAGTAAATTTGATATTAATAAAGCAAATAACATTGTAGGAAGAAAAGCCACCATTCAATATTTTCTTGCAAAGCAAAACAAAATCCTTTCAGAATCCAAAGTGAGGAAAATGCCCATATATTAGAATCTTCATTTCATTCTGATTGCAGAAAAAAAAAAAAAAAAAAACAAGATGAAATGCCAGATCCCAGGACGAGGCATATTTGCTGCAAAGTTAATAAAATTTAAGCTTTAAGGCCCCTCATTTGTGCAGACTTCTAAGACCCTGTCCTTATTATTATTAGTTTTTACAAAGGATCACTCCATATTATGAATCTGTGGGCCCTACAAAACCTGAATCCAGCCCTGTCCTCAGAATAGGTGAAAACAATTTTTCTTAGTTGGCTGGTATGACAGATTTGTGTCGAGCAGGCTGTTATAAAAGTGGCAAAAATCAGTATCTCAGAAATATACACTTAATCCCTCATATCATGTAGTTCCATTGGAGGAAAAGTACCATTATACATTTTGTTAATTTTTTTTTTTTTTTCCAAGACAGAGTTTTGCTCTTGTTGCCCAGGCTGGAGTGCAATGACGCGATCTCAGCTCACTGCAACCTCCTGTGTTCAAGCTATTCTCCTGCCTCAGCCTCCCGAGAAGTTGGGATTACAGGCGTTAGCCATCACAAACCTGGCTAACTTTTGTATTTTTAGTAGAGATGGGGTTTCACCATGTTAGTCAGGCTGGTTTCCAACTCCTGACTTCAGGTGATCCACCTGCCTCAGCCTCCCAAGGCTCTGGGATTACAGGCATGAGCCACCATGCTTGGCCTAATTTTTAAAAAACTGATAAAATCCCATTTTCCTTCAACATGGCTCAAAATTATACTGCCAAAGCTCAAGGTGCTAATGAGATCAGGTTCAATAAGCAGCATATCACTGTGATTCCATTCGTAATTGATGGTCAAAAATTGGTACTATACTTAATTTTAAACAGAAAAACAGTTCCTAAGAATGAGAACTTCCCCCAAAGATGTAATTGTATATGCCCCTTAAATTAAAAAAAAAAAAAAAGAAAAACAAAGAGAAGAAAGAGGGCTGGGCCCAGTGTTTCATGCCTATAATCCCAGCACTTTGGGAGGCTGAGGCGGGTGGATCACAAGGTCAGGAGTTCAAGACCAGCCTGGCCAATATGGTGAAACACCATCTCTAATAAAAACACAAAAATTAGCTGTAGTCCCAGCTATTCAGGAGGCTGAGGCAGAAGAATCTCTAGAACTCGGGAGGTGGAGATTATAGTCAACTGAGATCTTACCACTGCACTCCAACCTGGGTGACACAGCGAGACTCCATCAAAGAAAAAAAAAAAAGAGAGAGAGAGAGAAAGAGGGAAAAGAATGATGGCTGAGCTAATAGAGGACTGGCTGACAGTCATCTGGAATAGACATCAGGGATCTCCACAGTACCCAGCAAACATGTGAGTTATTACACTTCCTATATCTGTACCTAAGCAATGAAAGAACAGACTCACCAAAGTTGAGTGATTTAGTTGTTATCCCTGGTGGCGTGAGTGAAGAGTTGCAACCAACCTCATGGTGACATCAGAACTTATGTTCATACTGAGGAAGATGAAATTAATTTTATTCCTAATCTACCTTATAGAACAAGTTGACCTCCAAATTCCTGGTTTTGCCCAGATGGATCACATGTTTTCACAGTCCAGGACTGTAAACCAGTTAAGCAGCAGAATAAATGTGCATTTCCTTCTCAAATAATCTGAGATGATCAGTCCCTCATGGTGCTTGAGCCTTGTATGAATTGTGAAGTGGATCATCTTATTGCTATTTTTGGTGATCTTGTAGTTTCTTCTTGGTGCCAAAGACTCCATAGTATATTCACCCATCTACTTATTCACTCATACTCTTAACGTCATCCCTTTTTCAAAGATCAGCATCTTAATACTCAACTTAACTGCAGAGTATATTGAAGTTGAAAGAGACTCTAAATTCTCCAAGGTGTCCATTGAGACATTGTCATCCTGGGACTTGAAGTAAGAGGGCAGAGGTCACTTGAATTTTCACTAAGGTTTCTAAGTTACTTGAATTTTCACTCAGATTAATCAACTATCCCAAGGGAGATTGTCAAATTACCAGTTGCTTCTGCAACTACAGTATAAAAAAAAACACATTTTTAGCTTAAAATTAATATTATAATTTTTATACCTTTAATATGTTCCTTATTTAATGTATAATTTGTAGTCTCCATATTTTCTGATGAAGCCACCATTTTGGATTATGACATTCAAGATTTCAATAGTATCTCTTGTGTGGTTTGGACAAATCATTTTCTTCCCCAATTTTCTCCTCGCATGCATGAATTAATCGTGTGTTGAGGGGTTTTAAAAAAATTCATACAAATGTTTCCAGTAATTTTTTTTTCTGCAGTAGATTATAGGAAATGTTCTTTTTTCTTATTTGAGGTCGGATTTTTTTGTGTGTGGAGTGGGGTCCATCAAAGGGAAAAAATAATCAGGCATAGAACAGTCATATCATGAGAAAGAGGCCAAAAGCTATGTTCTGTCTGTTGACTTACATGTAATCTATCTTTATATCCAATGGAAATTACATTTTATTTTCCCTACTAATATCATGGTGAAAAATGCCACAAGAGAAGGAAAATCAGAATATACCTTACCAAATAATCAATATATTAGAAGTAAAACTCAGACATACCCTATCATTCAAGAACGTAGTGAAATTAAAATTTTTAGACTTTCTTTACCTAAAATATCAAGCAGGAAGAAAACAAAACAACACAAAATTAATACATATTAAATATTTATTGGTGATGATGTTTTTAGCTGAAATCTTTTGCTTATGGATTTTGCTGCTTGTAGAGTCACTGGAAAATTGTGGAACAGAACTTGAAACCTGAAAGAGAATCATAAGTTGGCCATAAACCCCGAAGAGTCCCACCCAGCAATGAAACACATTCTGTCCAGCCACAAGTGTTTACCAGATGACTACATGTGTCTGATGACAGTCCATAGTTGGACTATCACACCATTTATAGATTTTTTCCCCGTTAATGAGTTGTATACACAATGAATGAACTTTTCCCAACTTCTCCACCCATAACGAAGAATTTTTTTCTTTATTTCTCAGATGTCATCTTTACTCTGAATTAAGGATGTGGTTTCCGCTGCCTTGCTCTTCTGACGCTGTTACATTTTGTGATATTTTTCCCGTTTTGTAAAAGTTTTCTCTGAGAAACATCGCACTGCTGATGGCTGCTAATGGGAATGTCGATTCATATCCAGTATTGGGAAAGAGCAAGAAAATGTTGTAACGTATTATCCAATAGACACATTCCCAAACCTCACCACACTGATGCCACAGAAAAATATTACTGTAGTAAAGAAAAAAACCTATAAGGATTTTTCTAAAGAAGATTCTGTGCTAGCTTAAGAAGTCTATATAATAGACATGTATCTAGTCTATGAAACTGAGGACAAAAAAAAAATACCTTCTGTCACAAAGCTTTCAATCACCTGTAACAACAGGTAAAGGTGCAAAAATCCCTGTTGTGTTGGTCAGAACACATGTGAGTCATGACTAGACAGAGTAGAGTTAGGACTTCATCTCTGTGTTCTAGACATTGTATTTTTATTTGGACTGAGGATCTTTTATTTTAGTCTTTGGGGAAAGGAATCTGCATCCAAATTCTGGCATTTTCTTTCTTACGGTAAACTGATAAATCTCTCTGAGCACCTGTTTCTTTCATTAAAATTACTGGAGAGACTAAATAAAATTACATATGTGAAGAACCCAGCATATGGTTATTCAAAAATGTTAGCTTTTCTTCTCTTAAGAAACATGACAGACTTATAGCACCAAAGTTGCATTTTAGGCTCAGGGCAGATCCCTTCTTTCCTGAAAACTTCAACGTTCTTTCCTCTTTGTGGTTTCTATACTGTTTCTTCAATCCATCTTGTCCTTGCAGATTGATGCCTTTGTGGAAGAGGCATGAGATCAAAGGCAATAGGAGAAGACCTCTCAGCAACTGTTGGAAGCTGTGAAACCATTGAACAGTGGTGTTCTGCTTATCCTATTAGAGAATGCCAAATGCCATCAATTAGGGAACGCTAGAAGCAGGCTGATTGGGTCACGAAAGCCCAGAAAGACTTGAATAATGAGAGCACAGATTTGAATGTCCCAAAAAGAATATTAAGATTTAAAAGGCGGCCGGGCGCGGTGGCTCAAGCCTGTAATCCCAGCACTTTGGGAGGCCGAGACGGGCGGATCACGAGGTCAGGAGATCGAGACCATCCTGGGTAACACAGTGAAACCCCGTCTCTACTAAAAATACAAAAACTTAGCCGGGCGAGGTGGCGGGCGCCTGTAGTCCCAGCTACTCGGGAGGCTGAGGCAGGAGAATGGCGTGAACCCGGGAGGCGGAGCTTGCAGTGAGCTGAGATCCGGCCACTGCACTCCAGCCCGGGCGACAGAGCGAGACTCCGTCTCAAAAAAAAAAAAAAAAAAAAAAAGATTTAAAAGGCAATGGACCAGTGTTTTCACAATCAGTAGTTAAATGTCTTTCAACCCAAAAAGCCATATCCTAACAAACTACCCATCAATTGCAAGGGGAAAACAATGACATTTAGGAGCATGAAAATGCTCAAAATATTTTGTGATCCTTTGTAAAAACTAATAATAATGACAGGGTCTTAGAAGTCTGCACAAATGAGGGGCCTTAAAGCTTAAATTTTGTTAACTTTGCAGCAAATATGCCTCGTCCTGGGATCTGGCATTTCATCTTGCGATCACCACTGACTCTTGATCATTATCTGCCGGCAAACAGGGAATTGCTTGCTCAGATCTGTTTTTGAAGGACATTTCGTTTTTGGCCTCACCTGGAGCTCTCTTCATGTGAAGTGTTCTCATTTCTTTTCTTACTCTCTGGCTCTCTGATATTCCAGTCTTACTCTGACCATAGGTTTCCTGCTGATATGACAGTCAAGGTTGAGTCTGTGGTGATGGTGATGGGGGTGGGTTTTAATGAATATTAAGATTTTGGGAAGGCTCATTAGCAGGACTTACTACACCAAGTCCTCGTGCTTCTATAGCACCCATATCCCTCATTCAAAGGACCTGTAATACTGCAATTGCTTGCTAAATGTTTCCTATTTCTCCTACTAAACTCATATAATCCTTTTAAACCAGTGTCCAGCAGAGTGCTTGAGATAAAGTATATACTTAAAATTTTCAAATAAATGAAAGAAAATGAATTGTTAGCCAGACTTTGTATTAGATTTTACTTTTAGTAAGCAAATCTTCAATAGTTTATATGTAATATTACAGAATTGTGTATCTATTTTTCCTAATATATTAATCAATGCCATGTGATGACCTAATTGTGGCTGATTTGTTACTATTGTTTACTTATGCAAAGATGTTTTTCCCTTTCATTGAAAAATATTATATCACTAATATAATTAGGTTCCAGTATATCTGTTATATGCAGTGTTCAAGCAGTGTAGCATGTAGTTTAAAAGTTTTACTAACTTAATCCATTCTGAACATGTTAAATCTAAAGCTTTAGGTGCATACTTGTCATTGCATAACCAGTGAAAACCAGAAAGTAGACATGGAACAGGGACATGCTGAAACTAGTTCATAGCAGCTCAGGAGAACCAATTAATTGCCACATTTTCAGGAGTTTTGAGAACCCGTGGTTAAACACAGGCGTTAATAACAAGTAAATTATATAAATCTATAATTCACTTATATTAATTCAAATGTAATAAACACAAAAAATTCATTACTCCCTAGTTATTTTACTAGATTTTACTGTTTTCTATGCTCCTGACTTTATTCACATTCACTATTCACATTCACTGTAACAGTAGGGTGGACCTGCTACAACATAGGGTGCTGCTGAGCACATCTTTCTACCTCTTCATTGCAGCTCATTCTAATCTTGGGTCATATATTCAGCACACATATACTGGATTTCACCATATTAATTTGGTCATTAGCATTGTTTCTATAGATATTAAATTAACTAAAAATATCCCTTATGGGAAGCGAAGGGATGGGCTGAATTGAAGAAATAGGTTGGGTTAGTTAACTGCAGCAGGAGCATGTCCTTAAGGCACAAATCGCTCTCGCTATTGTTCGTGGCTTAAGAATGCCTTTAAGCGGTTTTCCGCCCTTGGCAGGCCAGGTGTCCCTTGCCCTCATTCCAGTAAACCCACAACCTTCCAGTGTGGGTGTTATGATCATCATGAACATGTCACAGTGCTGCAGAGATTTTGTTTATAGCCAGTTTTGGGGCCAGTATATGGCCAGATTTGGTGGGGGGCCTGTTCCCAACATATTGCCCTTCTTTGATTTGCAAATCCATAAAAGCAAAGTGGTTATTCACAAGATTTTAATTCCCTAGAGAGCAAGACTGCAGCTTCTCTTTCCTTGGTATCTTTTACACTGCACAAAGCAAACAACAAATGCTGCGAGAGTCAGAATGCTACAGCTATCATTAAAGTTTTGAAAGTTTAGAGTCCCTTTTCAGCCAAGAAGATCAAACTTCCTACTCTTCATAAAGAATCTGAAAGTGCAAACTTCTCATTCTTCATCTCAGGGCCTGCTCAAACCACTGGCAGATTCTGGACATCTGATTCTGCCGTGGTCTGAAACTTCCCAGTTAGTTGGAGGATAACAGATGGAAGAATCACAGTAAAGAACTGAGAACAATGCAAAGAAGGGAGCAGCACTAGGAGAGATGCAGTGGGGGTATGCCCAGGTTATTTGAACCAAGAACAGCAAATTAGAATCTTTAAAGGAAAAAGCACAGGAGGTTAAGAAACATAAATTTCTTTAGTACACACATACCTCCAGACAAGTCATTGAAACTTCATCATAACACCATGGATTTCCACAAAAGGAAAGAGTGTTAGGTTCACCTTTTCTATTTAAGTCATTGTTTACTCCCTCCGAAGTTTAAACAAGTTGCAGGAGGTTGTTCCTTATCTCTTGTTTTTGGTGAAGATAAAACACTCCTTAGATAATATCCTTATTTTTATCTAAAGTTTCATATATCTAACTTATCTTATCTCCTGTGGTCAAAGATTTTTTTTCTTTCAAATTCCAGGCTTTTTCCCAGAGCTTCCTAATGCATCACACAGACTCCTGTCTAAATTTGTCTAAAGTCTGGATAATCTTTCTCCCCCACTCCTTGCTCATCATAGAATTAATGAAAATATTATTTCACTATTTCTAGTAATCTGATTACGAGACATTGAAATTAGGTCAAACTGGGTAAGAAGAAAGGACTAAAATATCACAGGTACATTCATAACTTCTAACTTAAACTTATGATTTTTGAGAAAAGGTTGTAATAGTATCTGTCCTGGAATTCCAAGCAGTTGGTGGGCTATAGGCATTTTCACATGCCCAAAAAGTCAGGAATAAGTTTTCTGTATGTTTGACTGAAGTCATTATATAAGATTCTGCCATTTGTCATCTTTCCACAAGAATATTTATGTACATTCAAGTCAATGCTAATGCATATGTTTTGTATTATTGGATATTTCCCTCTCTTCAACTTTTGCTTGCTACATCCTGTACATAGAATATTGCTTTGCCATGTGTAATTCCATAGACAACAGGCTGATAAATGGAGGATGCTGCCAAGATTGTCTTCCATCCTTAATTAAATTGTAATTTACTGAGAACCAACTATACATTGGGCAGTGGTGTCAGGCCTTTCACATAATATTAGTAAGATACAGTCTTTTCTCTTAGGGTGATTAAATTTATTTATTTTTAAAATTATTTTTAAATTTTTTCCATAAGTTATTGGGGTACAGGTGGTAGTTGGTTACAAGAGTAAGTTCTTTAGTGGTGATTCGTGAGATTTGGGTGTACCTATCACCCGAGCAGTATACACTGCAGCACATTTGTAGTCCTTTATCCCTCGCTATCCCCAACTCTTCCCCCCAGGTCCCCAAAGTCCATTGTATCATTCCTATGGCTCTGCATCCTCATAGCTTAGCTCCTACATATCAGTGAGAACATAGGATGTTTGGTTTTCCATTCCTGAGTTACATCACTTAGAATAATAGTCTCCAATTTCATCCAGGTCTCTGCAAATGCTGTTAATTCATTCCTTTTTATGGCTGCATAGTATTCCATCAGCTTCTTTATCCACTCATTGATTAACGGGCATTTGGGTTGGTTCTATAGTTTTGCAGTTGTGAATTGTGCTGCTATAAGCATGTGTGTGCAAGTATCTATTTGGAATAATGGCTTATTTTCCTCTGGGTATGCCGAGACCAGCTTGGTCAGGGAGACCCTAACCCAGCGGCGCTAGAGAAATTAAAGACACACATACAGAAATATAGAGGTGTGAAGTGGGAAATCAGGAGTCTCACAGCCTTCAGAGCTGAGAGACCCGAACCGAGATTTACCCAATTTACCCACGTATTTATTAACAGCAAACCAGTCATTAGCATTGTTTCTATAGATATTAAATTAACTAGAAGTATCCCTTATGGGAAACGAAGGGATGGGCTGAATTAAAGAAATAGGTTGGGCTAGTTAACTGCAGCAGGAGCATGTCCTTAAGGCACAGATCGCTCTTGCTATTGTTTGTGGCTTAAGAATGCCTTTAAGCGGTTTTCCGCCCTTGGCAGGCCAGGTGTCCCTTGCCCTCATTCCAGTAAACCCACAAGCTTCCAGCATGGGCGTTATGGTCATCATGAACATGTCACAGTGCTGCAGAGATTTTGTTTATGGCCAGTTTTGGGGCCAGTATATGGCCAGATTTGGTGGGGGGCCTGTGCCCAATATATTGCCCTTCTTTGATTTGCAAATCCATAAAAGCAAAGGCAGTTTTGTCATGGTGAGCTACTTCTCCCAGTAGTCAGGATCCACATCTGCAGAGACAGAGACAAACAACACAGATTGAAAGCACAATCACTGAAATAACAGAGCTTCCAAGAGTTTTTATCCATTTTAATGGGTTACTAGCTGCTAATCTGTCTGCAGCTCCTTTAAGCACTCCAGTTCCTGGCATTAAGGTCAGGTGTGCCTGGGATGCTTTAAATATTTGTTCAATTTTACTATATCCAAAAACAAGTTTGTAGAGTGTCTTTGTTATTCTTTTTTTATGCTTTTTTATTCTTTTTTATTCTTTCCCACATTTTGATCTTATTAAGAGCTATTAATAGTTTCCACAAATCCTTATGTTTAGCTCCTACAGCGGGCCATATCATTTGAGGTTGAGGTGCCACTATACTACCATGGTTCCAGATAATAGGAACTTTTGCCATACTTCTTATCATTTTTACCATTTGACCATTTTGTTCAGATCATCTGAACATAGTGTGGCCATGTCACGCGGACTGAGAGGTGCAATTTAAGCTAAACATCCCCTTAGGAGACCAATTAATAATGATTCCATAGGAATCGTTGTACAGCACCTCTGCCTGTTCTGCAATGCAATCTTCCTAAACAAATGCATTCATTTTTTCTGGCCAGGTTCAATTCTGTTTACAAATAGGTTTTGAGGGTGGTATTCCTCAATTACAGGAGCAGATTTATTATGGTAAATACTGAGATCAGAAAGCATGTGTAACTGTGTCATAGAGTGATTACATCCAGGCATTATTGCCAGCCAAGATTGATAAATATGCCCAATAAGTATAATTGCTCTCTGTGTCAGCCCTTGTTGAAGGAATTCTCACAGCAATGGTGATCACCGCTATCAGAGCTACCATTAAATTACTCATTGTGACTGGCTGTCCTGCTCTCCTCAGGTTTTCTTCCGCCATCTGTGACAGCTTCTTGATCTGTCCCGAAGTGGGTGGCTGTGTTCAATGGGTGTTGCTCTTGACAGTTGGAATCCTCCTCAGTGTCAGTCTCGACATGGCTGCAACCACGGGGTCCTCGGGATCCTCCCGGAATCTCCTCCTCGGCATCTGGCTCATGATAAGGTTTTAGGTGTCTCGATGGTATCCAAATCGGGTGTTGATATTGACCTGGAGAAATACAAGCATAACCTCTACCCCAAGTTATTATTTTACCTATTTCCCAAATTTTTGTTATCGGATCTCTCCACCAAACCAGTTGTTCTGCTTCTGTCTTTGCATCTTGTTTCTGTAGATGCTGTTCAGCTGTTGATAACATCTGGTCTTTGGGCAGGCTCAAAAAATTTAAAGTTAATAAAGCTAGATTCAATTGTGTATGGGCTGTCCCGTAATCCCTATTTCTCCCCCTTTTTTGTTTTTGTCATCAGTTGTTCATCTGTATGAAATCATAACTGAGCATTTTCAATTAACTGTGTGGAATGAACCACATATGAAGAATCAGAAATCACATTAATAGGCATCTTAAAAGCAGACAATACCTCAATTACAGCTACAAGGTCCACTTTTTGAGCTGAAGTATAGGGCGTCTGGAAAACTTTACTTTTCGAGCCAGAATAAGAAGCTTTACCTTTACTAGACCCATCTGTAAAACAATGAAAATGCTTAGCAGGCTGCAGGTTGTTTACTGCAGGAATTGTAAATGCAAACTGTTCACAGTCCTGCTCAGCTAAAGGGATAGTAAATAAACAGTCTTTTAAATCTATGACTATTAAAGGCCAAGTTTTTGGAATTATAGCAGGAGAAGGCAATCCTGGCTGTAACGCTCCCATAGGTTGTATAACTGAATTGATAGTTCTTAAGTTAGTTAACACTCTCAATTTACCTGATTTTTTCTCAATTACGAAAACTGGAGAATTCCAAGGGGAAAATGTTGGAGCTATGTGCCCATTTTCTACTTGTTCAGTAACTAATTTCTCTAAAGCCTCCAGTTTCTCTTTACTTAGCGGCCATTGTTCTATCCAAATTGGCTTATCTGTTAACCATTTTAAAGGTATAGGTTCTGGAGGGTTAACAATGGTTGCCATCAAAAATGATATCCTAATCTTTGGCAGGAACGTTGTCTTTCCACTTGAAACAGTTCTTTCAAATCTTGCAAATTTTTTCTAGTCCCATTCCAGGGACATACCCCGTTTCATGCATTATATGTTGACTTTGAGGGCTATATAACTGTTCTGGAATTAGAACTTGTGCTCCCCACTGTTGTAATAAATCTCTCCCCATAAATTTGTAGGTACAGAAGTTATAATTGGTTGAATAGTCCCAGGTTGTCCATCGGGCCCTTCACAATGCAAAATATAGCTACTTTCATATACTTCAGGGGCTTTACCAACTCCAACTGAGTGGGTTGAATTGGCCACGCGGACAGCCATTGCTGTAGAGAAATGATTGAAATGTCCGCTCCTGTATCTACCAAATCTTTACATTTCTTTCCCTGAATAGTTATTTCACAGGTAGGATGTTTATCAGTAATTTGATTTACCCAATAAACTGCTTTGCCTTGTTTATTTGTGCTTCCAAATCCTCCTGTTCGTTTAATTTTACTTTTTCCCAATCCCACATACAGCACAATCAGGAGCTGTGCTATGCGCTCTCCTGGTTCTGCTTTCCAGGGAACAGAAGTAGATATAACAATCTGAATTTCCCCATTGCAATCTGAATCAATGACTCCTGTATGTATTTGTACCCCTTTTAAATTTAAACTAGACCTTCCTAAAAGTTATCTTATCATCCCCACTGGCAAGGGTCCACAGACTCCTGTTGGGACCTTTTGCAGGGGTTCCCCAGGCAGAAGACTCAGCTTTTGTGCAGCATAAATCTACTGTGGCACTTCTGGCTGTGGCGGGAGACAGACATTGTACAGAGGTGAGGGAATGGCCTGAGCTGGAAATGCCCCAGTTTAAGAAAACAGGGCCCAGGACAGACCCCTCATGGCATTTCCCAAAATTGGGTTCCCTTCTTTATCAAACTTAGAGTGACACTGATTAGCCCAATGTTTTCCTTTTTTACATTTTGAACATATTTCAGGATCAGCAGTTTTCTTTTTTCGCCTATCTGGTGGCCTGACTTGCTGATTTTTTCTACATTCTTTTACAGTATGACCCTGCTTCCCACAGTTAAAACAAGCTCCAGGAAATGGCGTATTTCCTTTATCCACTCTCAGTCCTGCCATTACCTGTGCCAAAAAAGTAGCTTTACACAGATTACCTCCAATAACATCACAGGCCTTGATATAATCAACTAAATGTGCTTTCCCAAATTTAAAAGGAAAAGGCTCAAATGTAGCTATAATATTTCCCTGTTGATCTGGGGGGTGTATTCTAACAGGGAACTGCCAGTCTCTAAATCACCCTCTCGTCTAGCTTGCTGAATTCCTGCCTGAATAGAACTAAGAGTGGTCGCTTGAGGCACTGCTCGAACAGTCACTGGGACAACTAATTTTCGCCCAATGTCCACTGGAAAAGAAAGATCTAGTTGCTCTTTTTGTTCAAAATAATAATGAGAAGGTGCAGAAGGGTAGGAATGAACCTCTCCCTCCTTTGCCTCTTTAGCTTTAGCTGGCAAATAAACATGCTCTGTAACTTCTTCTGTTACTTTGTTAGACTCTTCCTACTCCTCATCATCAGTGTGAAAAAGTTCCAAGGTGGAACAAACCAGAATCCACTCTCGTCCCATTGTTACCCTGACACTTCCAAGCTCCCCTTCTTACTCACCATGGGGATTGCTTTAAGAGTACTTGGGTGTCCTCCAGCTTAGTTCCACATTCTCCAACCATCACTCCAGCGACCCTTAGACCTGGATTCGAGCCCCCATGATGGACACCACTTGCCGAGACCAGCTCTGTCTGGGAGACCCTAACCCAGCAGCATTAGAGGAATTAAAAACACCAAATGGAAATATAGAGGTGTGAAGTGGGAAATCATGGGTCTCACAGCCTTCAGAGCTGAGAGTCCCGAACAGAGATTTGCCCACATATTTATTAACAGCATGCCAGTCATTAGCATTGTTTCTGTAGATATTAGATTAACTAAAAGTATCCCTTATGGGAATTGGGATTAACTAAAAGTATCCCTTATGGGAAATGAAGGGATGGGCCGAAATAAAGGGATGGGTTTGGCTAGTTATCTGCAGCAGGAGCATGTCCTTAAGGCACAGATCGCCCATGCTATTGTTTGTGGTTTACGAATGCCTTTAAGTGGTTTTCCGCCCTGGGTGGGCCAGGTGTTCTTTGCCCTCATTCTGGTAAATCCACAACCTTCCAGCGTGGGTGTTATGACCACCATGAACATGTCACAGTGCTGCAGAGATTTTGTTTATGGCCAGTTTTGGTGCTAGTATATGGCCAGATTTTGGGGGGCCTGTTTCTGACATGATACCCAGTAGTGGGATTGCTGGATCAAATGGTAGTTCTACTTTTAGTTCTTTAAGGAATCTCCACACTGCTTTCCATAGTGGCTGTACTAGTTTATATTCCCACCAGCAGTGCAGATTTGTTCCCTGTTCACCACATCCACACTGACATCTACTGGTTTTTTTTCAATTTTTTTTTTTTTATTATGGCCATTCTTGCAGGAATAAGGTGGTATCACATTGTGGTTTTGATTTGCATCTCCCTGATCATCAGTGATATTGAGCATTTTTTCATATGTTCGCTGGCCATTTGTATATCTTCTTTTGAGAATAGTGTATTCATGTCCTTAGCCCCCTTTGTGATGGGATTGTTTGTTTTTTTCTTACTGATTTATTTGAGTTCATTGTAGATTCTGGATATTAATCCCTTGTCAGATGTACAGACTGTGAAGATTTTCTCCCACCCTGTGAGTTGTCTGTTTATTCTACTGACTGTTCCATTTGCCGTGCAAAAGTTCTTTAGTTTAATTAGGTCCCAGCTATTTATCTTTGTTTTTATTACCTTTGCTTTTGGATTCTTGGTCATGAAATCCTTGCCTAAGCCAATGTCTAGAAGGGTTTTTCCAACGTTATCTTCTAGAATTTTTATAGTTTCAGGTCTTAGGTTTAAGTCCTTAATCCATCTTGAGTTGATTTTTGTGTAAAGTGAGAAATGAGGATCCAGTTTTGTTCTCCTACATGTGGCTAGCCAATTATCCCAGCACCATTTGTTGAAAAGAGTGTCCTTTCCCCACTTTATGTTTTTGTTTGCTTTGTTGGAGATCAGTGGAATGTAGGTATTTGAGTTTATTTCTGGGTTCTCTATTCTGTTCCATTGGTCTATGTGCCTATTTTTATACCAGTACCATGTTGTTTTGGTGACTATGGCCATACAGCATAGTCTGAAATCAGGCAGTGTGATGCCTCCAGATTTGTTATTTTTGCTTAGTCTTGTTTTGGTTATGTGGGCTCTTTTTTGGTTCCATATGAATTTTAGAATTGTTTTTACTAATTCTGTGAAAAATGATGGTGGTAGTCTGATGGGCATTGCATTGAATTTGTAGATTACTTTTGGCAGTATGGTCATTTTCAGAATATTGGTTCTACCTATCCATAAACATGGGATGTGTTTCCATTTGTTTGTGTCATGTATGATTTCTTTCAGCAATGTTTTGTAGTTGTCCTTGTAGAGTCTTTCGACTCCTTTGTTAGGTATATTCCTAAATATTTTATTTTATTTTATTTTATTGCAGCTATTGTAAAAAGAGTTGAGTTCTTGATTTGATTCTCTGCTTGGTTGCCATTGGTGAATAGAAGAGATACTCATTTATGTACATTAATCTTGCATCTGGAACCTTTGCTGAATTCTTTTATCAGTTCTAAGAGCTTTCTAGAGAAGTCCTATGGTTTTCAAGGTAAACAATCATATCTTCAGCAAACAGTGACAGTTTTACTTCCTCTTTACTGATTTGGATACCCTTTATTTCTTTCTCTTGTCTGATTGCTCTGGCTAGAACTTACAGTACTGTGTTGAAGAGGAGTGCTGAGAGTAGACATACTTGTCTTGTTCCAGTGCTCAGAGGAAATGCTCTCAACTTTTCCCCATTCAGTATTATGTTGGTTGTGGGTTTGTCATAGATGGCTTTTATTACATTAAAGTATGTCCTTATATGCTGATTTTGCTCAGAGTTTTAATCATAAAGGGATGCTGGATTTTGTCAAATGCTTTTTCTGCATCTATTGAAATGATCATGTGATTTTTGTTTTTAATTCTGTTTATGTTGTGTATCACATTTATTGACTTGTATATGTTAAACCATCCCTGGATCACTGGTATGAAACCCACTTGATCACAGTGGATAATCTTTTGATATGTTGTTGGATTAGGTTAGCAAGTATTTTGTTAAGTATTTTAGCATCTATGTTCATCGAGGATGTAGGTCTGTAGTTTTTTGGTTATGTCCTTTTCTGGTTTTGGTATTAGGGTGATGCTCGCTTCATAGAATGAATTAGGGAGGGTTCCTTCTTTCTCCATCTTGTGGAATGGTGTCAAGAGGATTGGTACCAATTCTTTGAATGTCTTATAGAATTCTGCTGTGAATCCATCTGGCCCTGGACTTCTTTTGTTGGTAATTTTTAAATTGCCATTTCAATCTCACTGCTTGTTATTGTCTGTTCAGGGTATCTAATTCTTTCTGATTTAAGCTAAGAGTGTTGCATTTTTTCCAGGAATTTATCCTTCTCTTCTAGGTTTCCTAGTTTATGTGCATAAAGGTGTTCCTAGTAGCCTTGAATGATCTTTTGTATTTCAGTGGTGTCAGTTGTAATATCTCCTGTTTCATTTCCTAATGAGATTATTTGGATCTTCTCTCTTCTTTTCTTGGTTAATCTTGCTAATGGTCTATCAATTTTATTTATCTTTTCAAAGAACCAGCTTTTTGTCTCATTTATCTCTTGTATTTTGTTTCAATTTCATTTAGTTCTGCTCTGATCTTAGTTATTTCCTTTCTTCTGCTGCAGTTGGGTATGGCTTGTTCTTGTTTCTCTAGTTTCTTGAGGTGTGACCTTAGATTGTCTGTTTGTGTTCTTTCAGACTTTTTGATGTAGGCATTTAGGCCTATGAACTTTCCTCTTAGCACCACATTTGCTGTATCCCAGAGGTTTTGATAGGTTGTGTCATTATTGTCATTCAGTTCAAATAATTGTTTGATTTCCATCTTGATTTCGTTTTTGACCCAGTGCTCATTCAGGAGCAGGTTATTTAATTTCCATGTATTTGCATGGTTTTGAAGGTTCCTTTTGTAGTTGATTTCCAGTTTTATTCTACTGTGGTCTGAGAGAGTGTTTGATATAATTTTAATTTTCTTAAATTTATTGAGGCTCATTTTATAGCCTGTCATATGGTCTATCTTGGAGAAAGACCTATGTGCTGTTGAATAGAATGTGTATTCTGTGATAGTTCGATGAAATGTTCTGTATATATCTGTCAAGTCCATTTGTTTCAGGGTATAGTATAAATCTATTGTTTCTTTGTTGACTTTCTGTCTTGATGACCTAATGCTGTCAGTGGAGTACTGAAGTACCCCACTATCATTGCACTGCTATCTATCTCATTTTTCAGGTCTATTAGTAATTGTTTTATAAATTTGGGAGCTCCAGTGTTAGGTGCATGTATGTTTAGGATTGTGATATTTTCCTGTCAGACAAGGTTTTTTAGCATTATATACTGTCCCTCTTTGTCTCTGTTAACTGCTGTTGCTTTAAAGTTTGTTTTGTCTGATGTAAGAATAGCTACCCTTGCTCACTTTTGGTGTCTATTTGCATAAAATGCCTTTTTCCACCTCTTTACTTTAAGTTTATGTGAGTCTTCATGTGTTAGGTGAGTCTCCTAAAGGCAACAGATGGTTGGTGAGTTCTTATCCATTCTGCGATTCTGTATCTTTTAAGTGGAGTATTTAGGCCATTTACATTCAATGTTAGTATTGAAATGTGAGGTACTATTGCTTTCATCATGCTCTTTGTGGCCTGTGTATTTTGGTTTTCTGCTTTGTTTTGTTTTTTTCTTTTTAACTTGCATTTTGTTTTATAGGTCCTGTGTGATTTGTGCTTTAAAGAGGTTCTGTTTTGCTGTGTTTCCAGAATTTGTTTCAAGATTTAGAGCTCCTTTTAGCAGTTCTTGTAGTGGTGGTTTGGTAATGGTGAATTCTCTCAGCATTTGTTTGTCTGAAAACGACTGAATCTTTCCTTCATATATGATGCTTAGTTTCACTGGATACAAAATTCTTGGATGATACTTTGTTGGAGGAGGCTGAAGACAGGTCGCCAGTCCCTTCTAGCTTGTAGAGTTTCTGCTGAGAAATCTGCTGTTAATCTGATAGATTTTTCTTTATAGGTTACCTGATGCTTCTGTCTCAGAGCTCTTAAGATTCTTTCCTTTGTCTTAACTTTGAATAACATGATGACACTGTGTCTAGGTGAAGATCTTTTTGCGATGAACCTCTCAGGTGTTCTTTGTGCTTTTTGTATTTGGATGTCTCAGTCTCTCACAAGGCCAGGGAAGTGTTCCTTGATTGTTCCCCCAAATATGTTTTCTGGACTTTTATAATTCTCTTCTACCTCAGGAATACCTATTATTCTTTGGTTTGGTCGTTTAACATAACCCCAAACTTCTTGGAGGTTTTGTTTATATTTTCTTATGCTTTTTTCTTTGTCTTTGTTGGATTTGGTTAATTTGAAGACCTTGTCTTCGAGTTCTGAATTTCTTTCTTCTACTTGTTCAATTCTATTTGCTCAGACTTTTCAGAGTATTTCACGTTTCTAAAAGTGTGTCCAAAGTTTCCTGAATTTTTTATTGTTTTTTCTTTAAGCTATCTTAAAGAATTTCCACGAATATTTCTTTCTTCAATTCTTACATCATTTTTTTTTCTTTGCATTGGGATTTCCCCTTTCTCTGATCTCTCCCTGATTAGCTTAACAACTAACCTCCTGAATTCTTTTTCAGGTAAATCAGGAATTTTTTCTTGGTTTGGATCCATTGCTGGTGAACCAATAGTAATTGTTTTATAAATCTGGGAGCTCCAGTGTTAGGTGCATGTATGTTTAGGATTGTGATATTTTCCTGTCAGAGAAGGTTTTTTAGCATTATGTACTGTCTCTCTTTGTCTCTGTTAACCGCTGTTGCTTTAAAGTTTGTTTTGTCTGATTTTGGCGAGGGGAAGAAGGGGGTGGTGTTGAAGAGCCTTGTTTTGTCATATTACCAGAGTTGGTTTTCTGGTTCCTTCTTATTTGAGTAGGCTCTGTCAGAGGGAAGGTCTAGGGCTGAAGGCTGTTGTTCAGATAATTTTGTCCCATGGGGTGTTCCCTTGATGCAGTACTCTCCCTCTTTTCCCATGGATGTGGCTTCCTGTGAGCCGAACTACAGTGATTATTGTCCTTTTTCTGGGCCTAGCCACCCAGTAAGTCTAGCTGGGTCGGGCTGGTACTGGGGGTTGTCTGCACAGAGTCCTGTAACGTGAACCATCTATGGGTCTGTCAGCCATTCATATCAGTGCCTGTTCTGGTGGAGGACTCCATGAAGGTCCTTAGATTTGGTAGTTTAATGCTCTATTTTTGTGCTGGTTGGTCTCCTGCCAGGAGGTGGCACTTTCCAGAAAGCATCAGCTGTACTAGTGTGGATAGGGACTGGTGGTGGGCGGGGCCCTAGAACGCCCAAGATTATAAGCTCTTTGTCTTCCACTATCAGGGTCGGGAGGGAAGGACCATCAGGTGGGGGCAGGGCTCGGCGTGTCTGAGCTCACTCTCCTTGGACAGAACATGCTGCAGCTGCTGCGGGGGATGAGGGAGAGATTCCCAGGTCACTGGAGTTGTGTACCTAGGAGGATTATGGCTGCCTCTACTGAGTCATGCAGGTTGTCAGGGAAGTGGAGGAAAGCCGGAAGTCACAGGCCTCATCAAGCTCCCACGCAAACTGAAGAGCCAGTCTCACTCCCATGGTGACCCCCCCCCAATAACCCCGAGTCTGTTTCCAGGCAGAGGGCAAGAGGGGCTTGAAAACTTGCCTGAGGCTATCTGTCTCCCAGCTGTGAAGGAAAAGGGCTTTAGTCCTTCCTCTGACTGTGAAATCTGCAGGGCTGATCTGTACCCTCTCCTTAGTTTTGACCAGGAGGCTTCTTACTTTGTTACAAATTGTTATGAAGTTCAGGAGAGAATTTTTTCTCCCTGTGGAGTTTTATCCCCTGCTCCTCTGGCCACCCTCCTGATGGATCCCCGTGGTGCCAGGCAGGAATGGGCTGCCTGGGGACCCGGTGAGCTCCCAGTGTATTTCTGCTGCTTCCTCTACCTCTGTATTTCTCTTGGTTCTCTAACTTGACTCAGTTCCAGGTAAAGTCGGAAACTTCCCTGGTAAACAGACTTTCAGCTTCTCCAGTGTGGGTTTGTGTTTGGGAGAGTGGGGGGTCTCCCTTTCCCACTTCCGCAGTTGGGGCACTCACAGTATTTGGGGTGTCTCCCAGGTCCTGCAGGAGCAGTTCACTTCCTTCGGAGGGTCTGTGGGTCTCTTGGGATTGCTAGCCTTGGCCTCCCAAAGTCAAGTTGATTAAATTTTTATTAGGGAAGAGAAAACTGCACTGCAAAACAGAACCCTTTATATGAAGTTGAAATTTGGTAAAGAAGGTCTTTATGGATCTTAAAATCAATGCAAAATTGTGTATATAAAAAGTTTTCCACTACAATACATGGCAAATGGGAGAATGGAGGGAATAACAAAAAATGTATATATAAAGACAGACATCAGTATTTAGTTGCATGAGGCTCTGAGTCCTCTGCTCCGTGTGTTAAAATAATGTATAAAAGCAAACAGTTGGAAATAATCCTTCCCAAGTACTTCTGGCTGTCAAATGTGGACTGTGTCAAATGTCCAAAACTGAAGAGGTCACACCAAATAGAAAGGGACATGAGAAATAATAAACAAGACAACATTTCCATGCCTCAATATTCTTTCCTGAGAAAAATTTGGATTAGGTAAACATGTCTGGAAAACAAGGTATATGGAGAAGCATTTCCATGTCATCAAAGGCTATTTTATTTTTCATGAGTATTAACAGAAACTAAACTATTTAAATACTACTTCTTTAGATCTTGGCAATCCCATCTTTTTAAAGTAAGAAAAAAGGCCAGTGGGCTGGAAATCTAATCCTTGTCTTTTTGTCTTCAAGGTCTATGGTTCCTTTGGTGTTCTTTTCAAAGGAAAATTTACTCTGAACACTTTTCAAAATGGTAACATTCATTAAAGAAGTTACTTCTTAATGTCCCAGAACAAATCAGAATCTTGAGCCAAAAATATAGATATATGTGCTCATAGCATTTGATTAAAGTTGTACAAACTTAAATATAAGTAGGCATAAAAACATTAACATAAAGATATCCAAAAACAGGGTAAAGAATTTGCGTGCATGTAAATGAAGTAATTAAAATGCAAAATAAAAAGTAAGAAGCCATTCTGAAATTATGTTAGTGTTAAATTCATTTACATGGATCTGAAATTATGTAATTTTCAACATATTCTTAATTAATTAGTCGGTGAATATAAAACAAGTTTTATATTTAGAATTTGTGTATTTGGGAATATTTCTGTTTCTAAATAAAGTATATTTACCTTCTAAAAAAAAAACCTGTGTACACCATATGTTTTATTGATCACCACCTTTTTATAAGTGCCGAGATTTCAGAAATTAACATAAAAGTAGCAACAATAGTAATAGATACTGCTTACTTTTTGAGTATTTGCTATGAACTAAATATACTGCTCATTTAAGGATCTTGATAACCTTTTGATGAAGCTATTATTAGTGCACTTTATACATAGGAAAATTCTAAGTTGCTTAAAGTCATATCCAGTAAATAACAGAGCCAAAATTAAGAACCAGGTCTCCGATTTGCTGTTCTTAAGCAATCCACTTAAAGTGAAAATGGATTTAGTCCTTTCCATCCTTTTAAAAATTCTCATAGAATCAGTCAGCTATTTTGATTTATTTGTTAAGTATGAATTGCATTTATTTCCTTAGAGTAAGAAAAACAAATCATGAAATCATTGCAATACCAACATTTGGTAAGCCATTCTAGAATTTTTTTTTTAACTTTGAGTTCCAAGATACATGTGCAGAATGTACAGGTTTATTACACAGTTATACATGTGCCATGGTGGTTTGCCACACCTATCCACCTGTTGTCTAGGTTTTAAGCCCCACATGCATTAGGTATTTGTCCTAATGCTCTCCCTTCCCTTGCCCACCACCCCTGACAGGCCCCTGTGTGTGTTGTTCCCCTCCCTGTGTCCATGTGTTCTCATTTTTCAACTCCCACTTATGAGTGAGAACATGCAGTGTTTGGTTTTCTGTTCCTGTGTGAGTTTGCTGAGAATGATGGCTTCCAGCCTTATCCATGTCCCTGCAAAGGACATGATCTCACTCTTTTTATGGCTGATAGTATCCCACGGTGTATATGTGCCACGTTTTCTTTATCCACTCTATCATTCATGGACATTTGGGTTGATTCCAAGTCTTTGCTATTGTAAATAGTGCTGCAATAAACATACTTGTTCATGTGTTTTTATAGTAGGATGATTTCTAATCTTTTGGGTATATACCCAGTAATGGGATTGCTGGGTCAAACAGTATTTCTGGTTCTAGATCCTTGAGGAATCACCACATTATCTTCCACAATGGTTGAACTAATTTACACTCACACCAACAGTGTAAAGGCATTCCTATTTCTCTACAGCGTCTACTCTTTACTGACTTGTTAATAATCACCATTCTGAGTGGCTTGAGATGGTATCTCATTATGGTTTTGATTTGTATTTCTCTAATGACCAGTGATGAGCTGTTTTTCATATGTTTGTTGGCCACATAAATGTCTTCTTTTGAAACGTGTTTGTTCATATCCTTTGCCCACTTTTTGATGGGGTTATTTTTTTCTTGTGAATTTAAGTTCCTTCTAGACTCTAGATATTAGCTCTTTGTCAGATGGACAGACTGCAAAAATTTTCTCCCATTCTGTAGGTTGCCTGAGCACTCTGATGCTAGTTTCTTTTGCTGTGCAAAAGCCCTTTAGTTTAATTAGATCCCATTTGTCGATTTTGGCTTTTGATGCAAATTTTTAATATCAGTCTGGCTAACATCATTGACAGCAATATCAAAGTTTTCAGGTTTTGATACATCAATCTTGCACTAAATAAAATATATTCTTAAAAAATTAATTGTGTATTGGGGTTTTGAAATTTTTGTTTTGTCAATTCTAATATAATTTTAGAGAATTTGGATTTAACTAATTTTAGAGAATCAGAGGAAATTTAAGAAATTATAAAAGAAAATTTTAACATGTCTACATCATTAGAAATATTTTTATTAAAAATGAGAATTAAAAACTTGACATTATCCATTATCTATCCCTAAACATACTAAGATAAAAGCATAAGGTGTTAGTATATATAAATTATTATTATTATTTTAGCTAGCGCTCCAGTGATGGGAAGGACTGCTGATTTTTTTTATGATGTTTAATTACTCAAAAGTCAAGTGTTACTGAGAATTTTATCTGTATTAACATGTCTCCAACTTTAGGTAGAATATAATTTGGTCTTTGAGAGTGAAAACAAGATTCACAATGAATAGAACTTTTTCTGCATGTTCAATGTCTGACTATAACATGCCATAGGAATGACAGAAAAAAAATGAATAACCATTAACAGCACACTTGCTCTTAAAAAATAAATAGTAAACTCCATGAAAAGAATTTCATCAGGACATTTGTTTTATGCAGTTTTTCATGTTCATTAGCTAACAAGTAAAAAATGCGTAAAACTATAAACATTAAAATTTATCCTTTCATTCAACAGACAGACTCTAATCTAGATATGAAGATCTTTTGTTAGTCATTTCCCGCTCTCAAAGATGTGGATGATACTTGGAAACTTAGCTATCAAAATTTTCTGGAAAAATGTGTGATTCACAGAAGAGTTTTCGTAAATCATAATTTTCTTACGTACTTTAAAATGAAACAAACAGTCAGTTCAATAACCCTATTTTGTTTCAAGCTAAATCAAATTAATGGAAGAGATAGTAGAGAAAATCAACATTAAGTATGGCTTTTTTTCCTAAGTAATAGCAAGATAAAAGAGAATACTATGATAAATAATGTAACAAACGTATTCAAATACTTTTCAGATGCTTTGAAAATGTGTGCCAGATACTCCATTTAAAATATAGGGAAAATAAATACTTTGTCTCCTTGCTGTAATAGCTGTGTCTACATAGTAGAAAGTAGGGGTATGATTTGTTCTAACACTATAGAAATCCAAAAGATAATTCAGATACAAAATTAGATATGAAATAATTAAGCATAAATCTAACAAAATGTATATATAGGACTTGTATACTGAGAACTACAATACTGATGAAAGAAATTAAACAATACACAAATAAATCAAAAGACGTATCATGTTCATACAGTGAAAGACTCAACACAGTAAAGATGACAATTCTTCCTAAACTGATAAATAGTTTTAATGCAATTTTCAAACATTTTTTCAAAATTCTCACAAGATTTTTTATATACATATTACTGCTGTTCAAAAGTGATTAAATATATACACACACACACACACACACACACGATTATTCTAAAATTTACATGGACATGCGTAGAAATGAGAATACCTACATAGATTTGACGAAAGGAAGAATTAAGGGAAGATATCAGTCTACCCAATTTGAATAGATATTACATAGCTATAGTAATCAAGAATGTGTGGTATTGGTGGGATAATTGACATATAGGTCAATTGAGTAAAATAGAGAACCTAGCAATGGATCCACAAAATATGCACATCAAAGACATTTTACTAATTGATCCCAGTGTACAAGAAATAACAGGAATCTTAGGTACTTTATTGAGTACAATGCATGCAGGCTAGAGAGGGAGATAAACTCTGTGAAAGTTCAAGGTCTGCTACATCTGAGGTTTCTGGGAGTCTAGCAGTCTGAAGGGAGGTTGGAATATCTACTCCAACATGAAAGATAAGTTGCCACACCTTGAGTCATGCATCCTGAAGAGAATGGTGCAATGCCTGGTAGACCTCTTATGATATGGGAGGCAAGACATTCATTTTAGAATGTGAGGTTCCAATCCGTTTTCCCAGTACCCCATGAGGCTTTAAGACTTCAGTGGGGTCTGTGTGGGTGGATAGGGATATATGAGTATCATAAGTATATGACATATATCAGGGAGAGTTACAATAAGAAGACCCAATGGTTTTGGAAGAGCCTATGATTGACAGACATGTTGTACAGAGCCTTTGGCAAACCTCACTAGGAAAATAGTGACACATGACTTGAAGTTTTGGAATAAAGTCATGCCTTTTTTTTGGCTAACAAGTATTCTCTAAACACCTGACTCTAGGACGTGCAACACAGACCGCCCATTCTGAATAAGATATAACATTTACCAAATTTCAAAACTGGACCTGCACAGTAGAATTCTCTTGTCAAACGGAAACAGTAGCCTGGGGCTGTGCCTCACACCTGTAATCCCAGCACTTTGGGAGGCCGAGGCAGGCAGATCACCTGACACCATGAGTTTGAGACCAGCCTTGCCAACATGGCAAAACCCCATCTTTACTAAAAATACAAAAATTAGTTGAGTGTGGTGGCACACACCTGTAGTCCAGCTACTAGGGAGGCTGAGGCACAAGAATCACTTGAACTCAGGAGGCAGAGGTTGCAGTGAGCCAAGACCACACCACTGCACTCCAGCTTGGGTGACAGAGTGAGACCCTGTCTCAAAAACAAAACAACAACAACAAAAAGGAAAGAGTATATATAAGACTAGGTTCAAGAAGATTCAGAAGTCACTAGTAAACTCACATTTCCATAATACCTATTCCTACCGCTTTTTCATCTCTTTCTCAAAATACCTCTGTGGCCTCCAAGAAAACTCCCCAAGACAAGTTTAAAAAGATAGAGTGCCTTGGTTTGCTATAGATTTGTATGCATGTTGAGGCCAAGCAAACGTGTATGGCCACCACATTACAGCCCACTATGGTGCCCCCAAAAGAAGTAATGAAGGGAAAGTTCCAGGGTCCAACATCTGATTGTCCACTTTGTGTGAAAGGAAAGATTGTCTTTCTTTTCACAAGACAATGAACCAATCCCGTTTCAGAGTCAAGGACTTGGAAAGAACCAGATTAAAATATTGGTGATAAGAGTTACATAGTGTACCTTTCCAATACATGCAGATAAAACATCCTTGTTCCATTGTAAAGGAGATTCTCCGTTACAATGAGATGACTCATATTACGAACCATGCTATGGAAGCTTCTTCTGCTCAATGAGCCTGTGTAAACAGGCTTTGGTAGCAGGAATTGAGTTATGCATTATCTCAGCAATGTGGACTTTATCTCGTCAAAGCTGATCTGGCTGCTACTACTGCTTTGTGCCCATTTGCCAAGGAACAGAGGCCAATGCTGAGTCACTATTCCCTCAGGGGGACAGCTGGTCACCTGGTGACAGTTTGATGTGGGTTCACGTCTATTATACCACAAACAGCAATTGTCCTCATAGAAACACATAAATGGTTTGGCAACAGATTTTCTCTTCTTTCCTGTCGTTTTCTGTCAGCTTGACCATCTGTGAACGTACCGAACGTCTTAGCTATTTTTCACCAAGTTATTCCATATGATGAGAATATTTGAGCAAAGGTTTAGAATAAAGGATAACAGACAATGGACTCAAGCTCATTGAATTTACTAGTCTTACCACCAGTTCCATCTCCCAGAAGATATCAGGATTATTGATCCTAATTGCACTTGAGAAATTCGGTTGGAAGGCAAAATAAAAGACTATATCAGAAACCCAGGGAATTTGCTTGGCACCCCTTAGTACTTCCTTCATCAATAGTCATAGTCAAAGAAAAACTGAGACAACACAAGGAAGAGAGGATCGGTAAGTACTGAAATCTGACACAAATGAAGTTTTGGGGCACAACGTTAGGTAAATAACTCTGAACAGCCAAGGTGCTGACAGATGTTAAGGGGAACGTGATGGAAGAAGGAAGTGTAAGCCTCAATTTAGATCTCACAAAGAACTACAGACGCAGGAATAGAACAACTCTGTGTTCTACCATTTAACCATCTGATTTTTTTTTTCTCTTCCTTTCTTCCCCTGCTAATCCATACGCTAAGCATCAGGGATGTGTAGCATTTCAGGTCTCAGGTTGGAGAGTATCGGAATATATCCACACTGGCATCACCCAGTGAAGTTAGCATAACAGTTAAGACTGTGCCCCCTGTCTTCTACATAGCTCCTAGCAAGCACTCATTATACATTTACTCTCCAAGTTTTGGTAGATATCCCCACTCTCTTTATTTTCCTTTCAGGCCATAGTGTAGTAATGGCTTTTGCTCTTATAATTCCTGTAGTAATACCCTCACTTGTTGGTTTCTCTAACCTGTCCATATCTTTATAAATTATCCCCCTATGAAGCTGCCCTAAGAGATCTGATTTGAGTGGACATCTCTTTCCTGCCAGGACCCTAATTGGTAAAATGATAATAATAATAACAATAATAAAACAAACAAACAAACAAACAAACATGGTTTAGATCTGAAATCAAGTGAGTTTCTTTCTTTTTTTTTGAGACTGAGTCTCTCTCTGTCGCCCAGGCTGGAGTGCAGTGGCGTGATCTCAGCTCACTGCAAGCTCCGCCTCCCGGGTTTATGCCATTCTCCTGCCTCAGCCTCCCAAGTAGCTGGGACTACAGGCGCCCACCACCACGCCTGGCTAATTTTTTGTATTTTTAGTAAACACGGGATTTCACCATGTTAGCCAGGATGGTCTCGATCTCCTGACCTCGTGATCCACCCACCTCTGCCTCCCAAAATGCTGGGATTATAGGCGTGAGTCACCACGCTGGCCGTGAGTTTCTTAATACTTCATCTTTTATTAGAATTAGCCATGTGACACTGACACAGCTGGACAAATATGGGTCTCCCCTACAAGAGCAGGGTCCTTGCTCCATGGCACAGAGCAGACCCAGGCACTTGTCCTGTATTCTTCCTGTTTCCAAGAAAAGAGTAGCTCAAAAAGAGCTGGACAAGACGTGCTCAGATACTCCTAATCTTACCAGTGAAATAATTCATTTGGAGGAAGGAATAGGAGGTGGGCAAGAGACCAAGAGCGTCAACTCTGGGGACAATTCACCGCATGGAAAAATGAAGCCAGAGAAGCAGAGACTTTCCCCTAATAAGCCGAGCACACAAGAAATCTTATAAACCAATGAGAAAAAGATAACTCGAAATGAAACTTCCCCAAGGATATGAGGATGCAGTTGACAGAAGAAGAAATTCAAATTATGAGTTATGTAATTCTTAGTTCAACATGCTCATCCACTAATCCATTTCTTTTTATGAGATCATATTATTAATGACAGTTAGTTATCTATTTGGTGTCATACTAATTCTTTTTTTTAATTGATCAATGCAATCACAAGTAACATACAAGTCTGTTCCAGACTTTAACCTATTCTGTCAAGGTTTAAACTTTTATCTTCTTAATTTAGCAATATCCTTCCCCTATCCCTGACTATAATCTTATCCCTAATAATGAAAGTAATATAGAGCTTGCTATATGCCAAGCAATGTTCTATGTGCTTCAAATGTAACAACTAACTTAACCATCACAGCAATTACGTGAAGCGGATGGTATTATTATTCTTATTGATAGAGGAGCAAATTGTGTGCCCAAGGTCAGCTGGGATTTAAACCAAGGCAGCACGGCCCCGAGCCATGATCTTAACTGTGATATCATATTGCCTCTAATTTACAACTCATTCTTGGCTTGAGCAGCATCCAACCTGTTTTAATAATTTTTTCCCCATGATTTGAGTAGCATAAACACTACAAGTACAAAGAAAAATACAAAGTCTCTGATGATAAATTTAAACTATGGTCTAATCCAATGTAAATACTATTAGGAAAAATGGTAAGCATTAGATATTTAATTGTAAGACAACAGATACTATCATTTGGAGCCAACATTTCCCTCTATCTTTGAGTTCTCCCAGTGTTTGGGAAAGATTTAGAAACACTTCATGGCTATGGGAAGGGGAATTCCAGACTGGAAATTGAGCTTGGACCCAGCAGCCTATTTAAGGAGGCAGAAGTTATGGCCTGTACAAGATTGCCCAGGGAGATAAGTCATGCAGACCAAAAAAGGAGCATTAGCTCTTAATGCTGGATGCCACCAAACCTGTGAAAGCATTTCAGCAGTCAACCAGGACCACAGGAATGTGGTGCTTCTTCCCTCGACAAAAGATGATTATGCCTCAAGCAGAAAAGTCAGAGGTCTTCAATATTGGTACTTAACTTAAAAATCACCTTTCTCTCTCTTAAATATATTTACAAATGGCATTAAAATTGGCGAGAGAGAGAGAAAAAATTGTTGAAAGAAGAAAAGAAATAAAAAATGTAGATTGCCACTACCTTTAAGAGATATTTCGGGGAATTTTTCAGCAAAGATGATAAAAATCCTCTTGTAAAATGTAAATTTTAATTTACATTTTTAATTTTACATTAATTTTCAAGGCAAATACGGTTCTTATTAGCCTTGTTCATTATTCTGTGTGTCCTCACTGCCTAGAAGAGTGCCCAGCATAGAGACACTCGATAAGATTTGCTGAATGAATGAATTAACAAATGAACCAGGTTTGGCAGACCAGGATCCACAAAGTTGTCCTATTTCTTTCTTAAACATAAACCTTACCCATTTTTGGCTAAAATTATTAGGATTTTGTTGGTGAAGATGGTATTTTGAAACTAACAGCCTGATCTCAGCTGATCAAAATGTTTTCATAGACGCGAGACTTCTGTTTTCTTGCCAAGAATTATTGTTTCTTTCTCTAAGTCCAGTGCACATACTTTCTTTTTGCATCAACACCCTTAGGCCTATTTTAGTTTGACAATGAGAGATTCACCATAGAACACACACACACACACACACTCTCTCTCTCTCATTAGCTGCTAATTAACTAGCCCTAGGCTCTTAGTCACTTGAGAGAGAAAATAATAATCAATCCATTTACAGATTCACAGATGCATGTGTTTATTTGTTGAAATGTCTGGTTCCTCCTGCCAGAGCAAAAATTCCACTTTACAAAATGCTTCTTTAATTTCACCCTTGTTCAGAGACAGAGAAACCCTTCAAGAGCCAATATACATCTAAGGAGCCATCCATCAGCCAAGTAAATGAGAAACTGAAAGCTTTTCAGGGCATTAATTGAAAACACCTTGGAATCAGCACAGAAATACATTTGAAACTGTCCTCTCTAAAACCTAAAGCCACTGACTACAAGCATATACTAATAAATCAAAGCCATATCCTACACCTTGTCTATAGTTTCGGAGTGAACAGTGTGTTGTGTCCTCACTATCTTCTCAGAGGCTTCCCAGGCCCCTGTCCATCATGTCCTGGCAAGGCAAAGGTAGGCACCAATGGTTAGAACCCATTCATGTTGGTTAATGTTGCTTCTAAATGAGGTGTTAAGCTAGTTAGCATGGGCATGATGACTGGCATAGTGCCTGGGGCAGAGCAGTACTCTCTGTTTTTTTCACTCTTCCTACCCCCATTTAAATACAAGTCATTCTCTTTCCCAAAGCCTCCTGTTTGAATATTTTAAAGTAAGTATAAGATTGGAGTTAAAAGTCAATGTTTTCGTTTCTCTTGATTTTGTTTTCATCTTTTTGTGATAGTTTTATTAATATGACTAACCTAACATGAGCTGGTTAAATATTACCTGAATATTAAGATGAATGTACTATTTAATTATATAGTTCAAATGGGAGAGGAAGAAGATTAATTTTGCATTATTTCTTTCTAACTAACATGCATTAACCTCATATTAACACTAATGCTACAACACCTACTAGCATAGCATCCTCCTTAGTCAAATTTGCCTACTTATTTACCTTCAAATATCTGTGCCTTTGCTTGTGTCTCTGTCTTGAATGACTTGAAACCTGATAGCTGTCTTTATCTTCCAAGGAAAATGCATGGGAATGGGTAATATGACCCCAGTCCACAGTACATTACCAACAACTCTGTTCTACAGACTGTGTACTAAACAAACATATATTTCACTCATTTTTTAAGAGATTCTTAGGTACTCTATTATCTGCATAATTAATTGTACAGAGAATGTTTGTTCCACTGATGTTTTACTGATTATTTATAATAATTTATAAATATAAACATATGTATACATTTATATTTCTATATAAATACTATATTTATAATTATATACATAATTTATAAACACAAAAAGCCAGAAACATGATTGAATATGTCTTTAATTACTGACCCACTTTTCTTAACATGGGCATTACACTAAAGGTTATATGGGATTTCAAGGAGGATCTTTAGACAGCGTGGAAACTGGACAGAAGCAGTCGCTCAAATGATTCCAACATTCTTCAATAAGATTCTATGAGATATTTTTGTAAAATAGAGCTGATGCCTCTGTTTTTTGATCTTGATGTCTGTGTACAAGATGTCTAAACTATTCCGGAAAAAAAAAAAACAAAAACAAAACTGTGTAACATCTGGAGAAAAACTTGGAAAAGCATAATACAAAACTAAAATTCCACCAGGGAATATGTGAAAAAAACACAAGACGTTATCTACTTCAAAGTCCCTTCCTGTTTCTTACAGTTGGTGATCTTTGAGGCTGCCTGCAAATGAACACATCATGCACATAAGTCTATTTCTTCTTAAGGCAACCAGTTTCCATTAAACCTCAATTAAACAAGAATCCTTGCCAATTCATTGTTTGGCAATGAAGGGAATGATTGTGGTGAAAATCACAAGATGTTAAAACAGAAGTTATTTTCAGCAAAATCTAGACTGGCACTTATTTTTAACCCTTATACCTAGAAAATAATATCAGATCAAAGTTTACCATGTATTAAGCAAAGCCTACATAAAAGTTATTGATGATTGATGTTTTACTGCTATAGATGACCCCATACAGATACATTTCTTAAAACTCTTAGAGTTTAGTTACAGGATAATAATGTCAATGAGTTTGGAGAAATAAGTTTTAGTTCCTGCTTTCCAAATTGTTATTCACAACTATCCCCAACTACAGAATTATGTACTGTGATGGAAGAAACTCTAACAAGATAAAAAAATAAAACAAAGTCCTTTTCAGAGAAAGCCTTGCACGTATTTAGAAGAAAGATTTCTAAGCTAAAATAAACCAATTACGGTGAAAAGGACTTCCTGACTAACAAAAGGCTGTGAAGAAGTTGCCCTGTATATGAAAACATGGGGATTCGAGGTTCTGAGGAAAAATAAAGATGTCAAGATAAAGGATCCAGTAAGAAGGGATACAGAGTGACCAAAGGGAAGATAATGAAAACCAGCAGTGGTGGTATGACGGTGGTGAGAACTTGCAGAAAATAAAAATATTTAATGAGGACGAGGGTTTGTGGTACATGGTGTCACCCTCTCTCTCTCTCCTACAGAATCTTCATTTAAATCTGTATCATTTTTGGTTTGGTGCTTTGTTTGAGCAAGTTTAAAGTGAAAAGACATAAACATGTTCCTATCCAGCTATACAAAAAGGGAAAATCCACCCCAGTAAATGCAGAAACCATGGGTTAAGAGTAAAAAGCTTTAATCTGGGTCACAGTGAAATGAATCTGATTATCATAACATTACCTTCCCTTTGATACATTAATTGATCCTCATGGTATAATTTTTCTATAAAATATTTATGTTTCTATGTTATCAATATACCTTTAGGCACACACATATACACACAACCCACTTTAGTTTTTTAATCTTTTTCCTTCTTGTAAAATTCAGTAAGACTATAACGAAAACATGGAAGATAATAATATACCTCAAGCCAAGCATATATTTTGTATGAAAAATTGAAATAACTAAGGCAGCACGTTTTAGTCTCAATTATCTGAATTCTTTCTCAATTTTCATTTTATCCTGTAAAAGAAGAAGGGGAACAGACAGAAGACAGTTGTAGACTCTCTGGGGATACTGATCTCACCTCTTCTTTATTTCCTGGGGAAATGCTGCTTTTGGAAGTGGCTTCCTTTTCAAAATTAATTTCTTATTTATAATGTGCCAATGAGTCTTGTATTACACTTAATATGGGAAAAAATACAAAATAAGCACTGTGCAGAACATTTGGCAAATGAAGCAAAGAAACCATTTTTTTTTTCTAGTGTCTCAGACAGGAACTGAATGAAAATCACATTCTTTACACGAATAGTCACCAGAGCTTCAAGATGAATAAAGATTTAGGAAAGTAAAAGATCCACAAAAAAATAGACATTACATTCATGTAAGAAAACTATTAAATAACTATCTTGGACTTCTAAATAGCATTCTGCCATAGAAATGTTTACCTTCCTTGATGCTATCTCAAATAAATAAACAAATAAAAATTTAAAAAACACAATCTTTAAACATAGTTTTCTGAAAATATAAAATAAAAGGAAATAACAAATTCATTTTCTAATAGACCCAAAATAAAAATCAATGAGTAGAAAATGTGGAACATATCTAATTTGAAATAAAGCTAAAATCAGTTAAAAAGAACAAAATTATTAAAAGTTATGGGAGACATACTTTATTATCAAAAAAATGTGTCAGGCTTGAGAGTTTCAATTGATAACACTTGTATTTCAAGTCAATTATATATTATAATATTTATAAAGGCCAATGAGACCTTCAGGAGCAGTGAAAAAACACAATGTATGAAAGAAAGAAAATTATTATCCTATGTTATGTTGCTGAATATTGTGTTAATCCTCCCTCATGTTAAGATAGCTGTGGGCAAATGGAGATGTAATGAAATGTTAGCAACCAAATGGTGTAGGACACTACATCACGTGAAGAGAAGTTGACAAAATAGTATTTAGAACCTGGACAGAAGACTTAAGCAAAAGCTGAGGAAAAGAGAGGGTAGCTTTCTCCAAGTGTCAGAAACATTGTTATACAAAAGAGTTACACCTGTTCTTGTCTCTATAAAGGGGATCTGGGCTCCGTATAAGAATGTTTCAAAAGTCAAAACTGTGTCATCATGGAATGGGTGGTCATGTTAGACCTCCTTTGCTTATAAGTAGTAAAACAAAAAAAAAAAAAAAAAAAAAAAGAAAAAGAGAAAGGTATTAGCCACACAGTTGAGAAACCCAAAGGTGGAGCTAGCTCTAGGAACAGAGGATTTAGAGGTTTCAATAGCTGCCATCATGCTCTCCATTTCTGCTTGGTTTTTGTCTTGCATTTGGTTTCTTTCTCAGGCAGCCTCTTGATACACAAAAGTAAAGAGGGCCACTGGAAGCACCAGGTTTACCAGAGTTTGAAATCAGAAAAAAAGAAAGCGACCCTTTCTTCTTCATCTTCCATTTGACAGATATGATGGACAACAACTGGTTCCCAAAGTGGTCACTACTTGGACCAGTGACTGTAGATGGGGGATGGATGTTGTGAAAGGCCTACCCTAGGCTATGTATCTACCCCAAAGAGCCCAGCAACCATCACTGACATCAACAGAACCACTCTGAGTAGAAGAGAAGACACTGAGGAGCTGTGAAGCAAAAACAAACAGGCAAAACTAAACTAAACTAAAATAAGAAAGGATATGTACCATGGCTGCTTTGGAAGGTTATGAATTTCTCATCACTGAAAATGTTTGAGCAGAGGTCTAACAACAATTTGTAGATAAGAGGCCATAGCACCCCTTCTCAACTGTGGGACAAGTTCTCCCTTATTTACTTGTCTAGTCAACAGATGACACTAAGCACTTACAATACAGCAGGCCATATGAACAGCATGGTGCACAAAGTAGACAAGATTCCTGCTTTGCAGTAGCCTATAACCTATGGTCTCTAGTCTGTAAAAGAGAATATGTTTGTCACACAGTGTGAGTGTGTTTAAAAGAAAAGATGTATGTGGAAACTGGCCAGTACAAAACACTATAGGAATATAAGCTATTAGAGAGCACACTTGCTATGTGAACACTGGCGTGAGTAGAACAAGCTCTAATTCCAACCACACCTCTTTGGGAAAGTTCATTGTGTGAGTTGAGGTTAAATCACTACCTCTTTGTAGGGCTCAATCATCTAATTTGAAAATGAAATGAAAATGGGTGTAAACTCACTCATACATTCCCAAAAACCCAAATAAATTTAAATGATGAAATAATGGACCATTGCCTCCCGGATCCTAATTCTTTTTTTTTTTTTTTTTTTTTTTTTTTTTTTTTTTTTTTTTTTTTTTTTTTGAGACAGAGTCTCACTCTATCGCCCTGGCTGGAGTGCAGTGGCCGGATCTCAGCTCACTGCAAGCTCCGCCTCCCGGGTTTACGCCATTCTCCTGCCACAGCCTCCCAAGTAGCTGGGACTACAGGCGCCTGCCACCTCGCCCGGCTAGTTTTTTTAATTTTTTAAAATTTTTTAGTAGAGACGGGGTTTCACCATGTTAGCCAGGATGGTCTCCATCTCCTGACCTCGTGATCCTTCCGTCTCGGCCTCCCAAAGTGCTGGGATTACAGGCTTGAGCCACCGCGCCCGGCCCGGATCCTAATTCTTAAAGGTTCTTTAATGCTACCATTTTATTGCTTGAGTGAGTGCTAATTTTTTCTTTAAAATCTGCTTATTCAATGAAGGCAGCCTAAGATATAAGAATTCACAGTTAATCTATGGAATTCAATGATTCATTTTGAGTGAAAAAAAAAAGTGGTCAAAGTGGACAGCTAATTTTTTTTTTTTTTTTTTTTTTTTTTTTTTTTTTTGGTGGAGAGCCACTTTGGATAATTGGGCAGGATGAAAATATAAAAAGTTGCTCACCATTTTCTTAGGTCTTTAGATCTGCCCTGGTTGTGTCACTTACAGTTTTTCCTAGACACATGTGCAATGTTCTGACAGCTCCTGATGTATAACAGGAAATAGCAGGATTAAGAGAAACCGCTAAATCAGATAGCATGTGTCACAGCCTAGTCTCCAAACCATCTGAAGGGGAAGGTCGGTTTGCACCAGGACTCGGTTTGCCCCACACTAGACTCTTTACATCTTTCAATCAGCCATTGGCCAAAGGAAAATTTCCCTCAGTCTCCAAAACATTGATGTCATATCAATATTCACACCGACTTTCACTTCATTTTCAAATAAAAAAGTTGAGCCTTAGAGGAAGTGAATTACCTTTACCACAAGAATAAATGGCAAATAATTTGCAGAAATTTCCTCTTCTCTGAGGGAGGCAAATAGGATGTAGAAACCCTATCCAGCTGACTGAAATGAAAAGTTCAGGAGCAATCGCCAAAATCTACTTATGTGAGGACATTTAAATTGCATGAGCAACCCCATCCCTAAGTGAGGACCAGTGCTTGGGAATTAAACACCAATCAAACAGCAAAGCCCATTGTTTTTCCATGTTCAAAGATATAAAGGAGGTTTCTGAATCAAAGGTTGTTTTTTTGGTGGGGAGCAGGGGGTTGAGATATTACGTGTACTGTTGATCAGTGGAGTTGGAGGTAGGTTTTGGTGTTTTGAGGTTTTGTTTTTTTTAAATTCCCAAGTTTCCATTATTGCATGCTCCAGTCATTTGGCAATGAGTAGCCACAAATCACTTTGTAACAATTAATGAATGTCTTGTCTAAGGTCTGCTTGTTCCTTGCCTGTTTGCATTATTCTCCAACACAACATTTTTTTCTGGTGAGAAAACAAGGATGTATGTGCGTACATGCATGCGTGTGAAAGTGTGTGTGCATGTCCATGTAGGTGTCTATTTTCCATTCTGTTTTGAGGACAACAAAAGAGTGATACCTCAAAAACAAAAGCAGCATCCTTTAGTTTTTCAACAGTTTCTACAGCTCAAACATTTCCAATCGTCAGTGACCCTACTTCTTTTTTGACAGAGGTATTCTAATACCTTGTGGCCATGTTTTCAAACTGTTTCCTGTCCTAGCACAGACAGAACACACAAGGCTGCTCCTGGCTGGCAGTGATCATCTGCAAAGGTGCTCCTGTTGAGGGGGATTGGGCAGGGCATCCCCACTTTGATTTCAGATACTGGAAAATGTCAAGCAAGTCCCTCCAAAGGAGCTAGGGTGCACATTCTTTCTCTGAAAACCATGTTGCTAATACGGTCACCTTACAGACTTGCATTCTCTCTCTCAATTCAAACACATTAATTATCAATATGTTTGGAGTGAAGTTCTGTATGGTTTTCCACAACTATAGGCTGCCCTGAACTAGGTGGGCCCATCCCTGTCAGTTGCTGGATCTCTCTCCAGAGGCATTGTCTTTGAGGGGATTCAATCCTGTATAATTTTGCTGCACTATTCTGCAATCAGGAAACAAGCAGGTGGCTCTCAAGTAAAGAGCTAATACCTTACAGATTCATAGCTCTTATTTCAAAATCAAGGATCAGGAAAAAAAGGTAAAATTAGGTAATTTTGACGAAACAATCAGCATTTCAATGACAATACATATAGGAATGGTGATATGGTGTGGCTGTGTCCCTACCCAAATCTCATCTTGAATTCCCATATGTGGTGGGAGGCACCTGGTGGGAGGTAATGGAATCATGGAGGTGGGTCCTTCTTGTGCTGTTCTCATAATAGTGAAAAAGTCTCACAAGATCTGATGGTTTTATAAAGGGGAGTTTCCCTGCACAAGCTCTTTTCTCTTGTCTGTCACCATGTGAGACATGGCTTTCACCTTCCGCCATGATTGTGAGGTCTCCCCAGCCACAGAGAATTGTGAGTTCAGCAAACCTCTTTTTCCTTATAAATTATCGTGTCTTTATCAGCAGTGTGAAAATGGACTCATACACCTGGGTATTGTGGTTTTAAGATTTGTAACAGGAAAGAAGTAGTGTTTGCTAAACATGGCCTGTCCCCTGTCTAGGTGTGATGAGAGCCACCCTTCCCAAAGGAGCGCTTGTGAGCAGAGGTGACAGAGGACTTTCTGAAGAGTGAGGAGGTGAGGACACTGCATTTGTTGGGCAACACTGTATTTAACTCTCACAAGAGATTTTTTTTCTTTCTAAGTTTTTGTTTGTATACACTAGTGACTTCAGAAGGCCAAAAAGAAGAAAAGGGAGTGAGCCAGTTGTTAAGACTCCTAATCCCAACTTATTTTTGCTGCTTCTCAACACAGCATTGCAAGTGGTTGATTTGGTAAGTATGAATGCAATAGACAAAAATCTCTGTTCTTAAAGCATTCTTGCTAATGTCAGAATATTTTCTGAGAGCAGTTTTGGCCCATGAAGCAAATCAACCTACAAAAGTGAGGCTATGTTTTTTCAAGGCTTGTTCATTCTTGCTGCCTCATTCTTGTGCATTCTCAAACTCTTATTACATAAAGCTCAAGATTTCAACAGATTTTACTCATAAATTATACCATACTACCTTGGTTCATTTTTAAGGTAAAACAGACTTAGTTGAATAACATATGTCAAAGTTGATTCTGATCATTTAAATGTTTGTGGAAGTTCTCCATTTATTTATTTATTTTATAGAGTCTCACTCTGTCACCCAGGCTGGAGGGCAGTGGCGCGATCTCAGCTCACTGCAACCTCCGCCTCCTGGGTTCAAGCCATTCTCCTGCTTCAGTCTCCCAAGTAGCTGGGATTATAGACACCTCCCATCAAGCCTGGCTGATTTTTGTATTTTTAGTGGAGATGGGATTTCACCATGTTGGCCAGGATGGCCTCGAAGTTCTGACCTCATGATCCACCTGCTTCAGCGTCCCAAAGTGTTGGGATTCCAGGCGTGAGCCACTGCGCCTGACTTGAATTTTTTTTTAAATGACATTGCCATTTGTTGCTTTCATTGTTTCCCTGGGAAATGATGTTCTTATATTTTAGAGATGCTGGTCAAAACTTGGAATTGCTTTCACTTCTTTTTCCCCAGCTGAATGCTTCCAGAAATAGATTATAATCCACAGTGAACTCTCAAATGCCTCTTTAAAAACACTGACTACTACTTTATTCCAAAAAATTATGTGGCCACTGTTATAAAATTTTGGCTAAAAAGATGTATAAAAAACAAAATGCTGATAGTAAATGCTTGTGCCTTAAAGAATATGAAAAATAAAAATGTATTTCACACATACAACGGAGTTAAACCAAACTAGAATTGGAGTTGTTTCTGTCATCATTTAAGAAATAAATGAGAAAATCTTAATTACTGCTTATTAGAAAATCTCATCACAAAATATTACTTACTTACAGTTCACTTAAAATACTCATAGCTGGAGGCAAACACAACTCTCATCCTAGTTCTTTGGACTTTAAAACTGAAAACACTTGAGAAGAAAACCCTGCTAGCTTTCTTCAAATGTCACAGCAGACTTCACTGCTTTCTATAATGAAACAAAGTCCAACTCATTAGACAATCTGTAAAACCAGCACTTATATGTACTTTCAGCAAAGTTTGTGTAGAACAATCCTTAAACAATTAGTTAAGTTTCTCTCTTGCATGGCATCTGCACACATGCACACACACATAGGTATATGATGTACACATATGGATGTACAAGGAATGAAAGCTACCTTTGTGTGAATATTTATAAAGTTCCTTTTTAGTGAACCCAAGTTTAATAAAATGTCAAATGAGTAGAATATTTGGAAAGGCCCATATAAAAAAATCAAAGGGTCTTATTTTCTCAGGTGCTTTCACTGGCAAGAAAAAGAGCTCTTTCTTAATGTTCAGAGGTATAAAGGATTGAGTCAAGAAGAATTTAAATAATCTCCAGCTTTTGATATCATGGTGAAATATAACATTCTCCTAAAAATGTTGCTGAATATAATTGCCAAAGACTAGACTAGACTCAGGATGAACAGTTGTTCTGAATATGGATATTCTTATTTTCTAATGTGGAAATAAGAGAACATTAAAATATTGTGAAATGTATAGGTTGGAATATCACTTCATCAGTGCATATTATTAGATTGAAGTTTCTGGAGAATACTTTGGTATTTGTGCCAACCTCAGACTCTTTAGTGAAGCACTTGGTTTTTCTCATTTTTGTTATTGCCACGGTTTTCAGGTTTTTCTCCTAGCTAATGATGGATGCTTCTTTCTGATATTTTTATATATTCCCTTCTATGTCTCCTAATCATTCTGCAGTCAGTTTAATCATTATCAGTTGCCATTGGGACTGTGGTAGTTCCTGATTCTATCAAGAAAAGCCTTTCCTCTTTGCCTATTTAAGAGAATTATTTAAAATTTATAATCCATCACCAGCTGTCTAATTAGAATAGTTGATTTTCCCCATCTTATTCTTTCACCCCCAAAATCACCTGGTCTAATGTAGTCTACAAAACAAAGCATTCATCACTTTGAGCCCATGCTGGGCTCTCTCTGCAATGTCCTTCCAAAAATATTTCCTTTACTCAAAATGACTGATTGACTGCAGCTAAACACACCCATATGGCCTGCCCCAAATGTGTCTGACTTTAATAAATTGGCCAAATGAAACAATGACTGGAGTGAGTGTGGTTTTATTGAAAATTACAGCAGTAAAAAGAGAGAGATATAGGTAGGGAGTGTGTGCTCATGCATGGGTGGCCATGTTTCCACGGAGATACTTGTTTACCTCATTAATCCATTCTTTCCTTTCATAGTAATAGAGTTTTTCTGTAGATCACTGACCTCTCAGGATGGAGACTATATTTCTGTTTCCCTTGCAGATGGATGTGGCACGTGACCAAGTTCTGGCTAATGAGATGTCTGAAACTTAAAGTGGAAGGGATGTATCATCTCCTTTACCTTGCTCTATCCTGCTACCTGAAGAATGAATGTGGTGACAAGCCCTGGAAAACCACAAGGATGAGGACAGCACTGGAGAGATGGTGTAGCACGTGATGAAATTGCCTAGGTATCCGACAACTGAGTAGAATTGCTCTCCTCCAACTTTTACATGGGAAGGAAATAAAACTCTATTTTGTTTGAGACTGTTATTTTAGGTCAATGTTATAAGTAGTTGTAGCCATGTGCTAATTCTTTCTACGAACAGCCAGTTTTCGCATGACAGCCTTCAGACATCTGAGAGTAACAGCATACACAGTTCTGATAACCCCATGCTGTTACTGCTCTCAGGAACTGACTTACACTTTGGCTAAACCATCTGGACCTTCAAGTTGAAAACTAAAATCACTGTTTCAGTGTTACCCAATGGATTATATTACTGGAGTACACAAAGAAAAAGGAGATGGAAATGGGCCTGAGGGAAGAGTCTGAGTGCTGGACCAGAGTCAGTTCAGAGACATAATCACAGAATCACACGAAACATTTTGACAACTTTTACGAGGGTCAAAAGCCAAGGTCTCTTGAATCTCAATCTAGTGCAGGGATCCTTCTCCTGATGTTTCATCCTTCTTAAAGAACTATCAGAAACAAAATCTTAAGTATATGTACCTGAGATATTTTTTCTAGCTTCTCCCTTTTCTTATTTTCTATTTAGCTGTGTTTCTCCTTGTCCGTTCTTTATTTACTAAACTTTCTATTAAATGTCTTTTCTACTTAAAACTAGTCCCATGATTCAAAAGTGGCCCTTGCCTGGCCAACATGGTGAAACCCCGTCTCTACTAAAAATACAAAAAATTAGCCAAGAGTGGTGACGGGCACCTGTAATCCCAGCTACTCGGGAGGCCGAGGCAGGAGAATTGCTTGAACCCGGGAGGCGGATATTGCAGTGAGCTGTTATCACGTCGCCGCACTCCAGTCTGGGTGACAGAGCGAGACTCTGTCTCAAAACAAATAAAAGAAGGAAAAAGAAATAGTGAGACACAATTTATCAAATATCACCTTGATTCTCCATAAGAGATCATTCTCTTCCTTTGTTCAAGGAATTTGTTTTCCTAATGATAATAATTTAACCTGGTTCCCTGCCTGATCTGAACAGTTCACTGTATACTCTGACCATTTTTTAAGTACGTAGAAGACAGCCATATAGATTCATACTGTCAAATTCAGCATCCATTGTCTATTTGACAATTGTGAGGGTTTTTTTTTTTTTTTCTTTAATAGAATCATTTATATTATTTTGGTCCCTGGCTGTATTCCATATTCCCCTGTATTATTTGTCTGCAATTATTTTAAGCCTTTACAAAAACTATTTTCCAGTATGGCAAAACAGTTTTTGAATTAAACTTACAGGCTTTTTCTATCATACACTGCCTCAAATTCTGAGCCTAAAGAGCAAAACGCTGTTGGAAAAAAATTTATATGCCGAGTTAACATGGCCCATTTCCATTTCCAACTCTTCCCTAACCACATGGGAAAGCAGAATTTACTGTTATTCTCTTATTAAATATAATGTGGCCACAAGCTACATCTGTTCTTAAAATTGTTCATGTATTGCCTAAGACTTTTCCCCCATTATCTTTCTTCTTTCCCAACAGTAACAATCTCATAACTGCTTCAGAGATAAAAAGACAATCAGCTCAAAACACTCTCAAATTCTATTTAAAAATGCCCTCCCTCATTTCTTTTTTCATCCGTCTACTCAAAGAGTATTTCCGTCATCTGTTAGATATTTATTATTTGGGCACTTTAGGAAAAAAATAAGTATTTCTCAATCACAAATACAAAATAAAGGAGTCTCCTATCTATTTTCAAGGAGCTATAGTCTCTCAGGAGAAAGTCTTCATGTACACAAATCATTAATGTGGAATACAGGAAGTTCTGGGTGTCATCAAGAGACATATCATTAAAGCCACTAAAGAAGGGCAGAAACTTGAAAAGTTTCAGGGACTGCATGTGATCTGGGTCCACCGTAGTTACAATTTGAGAAAACAGACATGGGAGGAGAGAGGTTTTCCAGAGGAAGGAAAGAAGTTCAACAAAGTAATGAAGGTAGAAAAGTATACAAAAATGTGCAGAGATGTCATAATTCGTACAGTTCTGGCTTCTCTAATGCAGTAGAAATCTGAAGGAGGAGAGTGAGAGAAACAAGTGTAAAAGACAAATTTGGGTCTGTAATATTGGGCTACATTGTATAGATTTTATTTATTTTGAAATGGTGAGCTATTGATGGTTTTCTAGTAAGAGGTATCCAGAAACATTAATCTGACAGATATCTAGAATGAATGGGAAGGGAAAAAAATTAAAATCAGAAATAGCATGGATATTCCCTATACTAACCTAAATAATAGGCAAAGGAAGCCTGAGAGAGGCATAGGAGCAGAATGGAGGAGATGGATGGATACAAGGAAATATAAAAAATCCAGGATTTGACAACTTCCTTGGATTGAGCCAGAGAGAGACAGAGCATATTTCCACTCTAAACCTGTTATTTTTTAAAATTGATTTCATGGATATCATTGATACTGATTTATGAACCTAAGTTATTCTTTTAAATTTATTTCACAGTGTTGATTTACACCCTATTCTAATTTCTAAATAAGAAGTTGCTGAAATTTCAGGAAAGTAGTAAAAAGAAAGGCAATTCAAAAATAATACATGAATTCATTGAGCCAAGCCAATGGCAAAGTCGTATTAAAAATACATGATGAATAGTTCCCTTATTCAGTATGGAACAATAACTCAGCAAAAGGGTGCTCTGTTCACAATATGAACAATGATAAAAAGAAGAAACATATACATCAGAGTCAATGAACCCTGTCTCAGTCTGCTTCCTGTCGCTTATAACAGAATACCCGAAACTGGGTAATTTATAAAGAAAATAAATTTATTTCTTACAGTTATGGAGGCCGAGGATCCAAGGCTGAGGGACCACAACTGGTGAGGTTCTTCTTGCTGTTGGGGTCTCTGCAGAATCCCGAAATAGCACAGGACATCACCTGGGAAGGAGGCTAAGCATGTCAGCTCTGGTCTATCTTCTACTTGTTAAAAAGCCACTAGCCCCACTCCCATAATAATCCATCAATCCATTAATCCATGAATCATGTCTTCAAGATCCCACATCTCAATTCTGCCACATCGGAGTTTACGTTTCAGCATGAGTTTTGGAGGGGACAAACATTCAAACCACAGCAAACTCCAAGTAAACACTCAACACGTATGTGTCTTTTAGCCAAACTAAGAACGCCAAATTGATTCCACACTGTAATCTGTACTCAGATTAACACTGTACTCAGATACTAAATGCTACAATAAGTAAAACCAAGATAAAATTGACTGAAACACAGTAATAAAAACAGTAAATTATTTATTTAAAACAATACAAGGCTAAGCATTCTATTCTTTTTTTTTTTTTTTCCTTTTGAGACAGAGTCTCACTCTATTGCCCAGGCTGGAGTGCAGTGGTGCGATCTCGGCTCACTGCAACCTCTGCCTCCCAGGTTCAAGCAATACTCCTGCCTCAGCCTCCCAAGTAGCTGGGATTATAGGCATGTGCCACCACACCCGGGTAATTTTCGTATTTTTAGTAGAGACAGGGTTCACCATGTTGACCAGGCTGACCTGTAATCCCAGCACTTTGGGAGGCCAAGGCAGGTGGATCGCCTGAGGTCAGCATTCTATTCTTTACAAACATGACACTTCTATGGTTTCTATTTTCTGTGTCTTTTATTTTCATTGTAAAAATGATACTGTAATTGTGAGTGCATCTGCCTGTTGACAATGAAAAGTTCACACTGAGCCCTGTTTCTATATGCAATATTTATATTTAAATGATTCCTCAATCTTGCTGTTAGCAACACTTTAAAGAATAGCAACATCCCAGACATTTACTGAGACATAGGCTGAGTGAACTTCACTGCAGAGTTCCTTCTGGAGGGAGCGCCGTACGACAGAATTTTCTGAATACAGTGATCTTCTTCAGTGCCAGGACTGACAAGGAAATGGAAGGTTTGTTCAGTATTTGGAAAGACTGAGAAATAGAGAAGGGAAATTTGGGGGTAAAACAGAGGTAAAGTGAGAAAAATGGACAATGTGCCAAAAAAATCAGAGCTCAGATTCTGACTTTATCTATTCTTTGTAAGATGTATGTTTGTGCGTAAGTATAAATTATTATAGACATGGAATGATAAAAGTTGGACATGAGAAGTGACTTTATAGTAACTCCATCACAACTTTGTTTCACGAACATGAAAGCTGTTGCTGGGCAAAGTGAAGTTTTCCATTTCTTGTCTCTGTATCCAGTCTTCTCGATAATATCAGCATTATTAAAATAAACGTTATTTCTAAAATGCAACAGTCTATATTTTAACAGAAAATGTAAACAAGATTTAGCTATGAGCTAATCCTCTGAGGTTAGAGCAATCTCATCTTATTCCTTTATTTACTGTTGTTGTCCGTGTATCGCTAATGACTCCACAGCCAGCCTGTCCTCCGGCTTCTGTGCTTCTTCCATGGCTCACAGCTCCTCTGCTTTTCCTCTCTCGTGAGCACTGAGACAATGGCATCTAATCTGAGCCTGGGGATTTGGCAGCTCTTGAGCAGCACGTTGCCACAGTTTATGAGTACACAAACTGCTAATGGACTAGATTAAGGAATGAAAAAAGCTACAGGCCACACACCCCTAATGTTTCTCGTCAAAAGCCAGTATACAAAAATGGGGTATGATCACTCAAAAACATTAAAACTCCAGTCATTTCATTAAAGCATTATGAATTAACAAAATGGATTAAGTAGAGAATTTCCTGTCAGAGGTAGAAAGGATTTATATAAGGACTGACACCTAAAATAGAAATAAAAATAAAACTTAGTTTAGATATAAGAAAAACAACTTTTACAAAATGGTGGGTTCTGCATGCATCTATCTAAAATTAGGTGGAAATAACTTTTGGCTGTTTATCACGAACTAAAATGTCAAATGTATCCTTCCTAATTATTGAAATTCTGTTAAAATATTTGTGGAAATTATAAGTTTTTGTATTATTTACAATTCAGGACATCATTAGGAATAGCATATTGATTGGGCAAAGACAACTGTGTCTGGTTACGATATTCTTTCCAAACTAGTTGATACCATGATACAAATTAGACTTGACCTGTGATTATTGTGAAATTCTTTGCTTTTCTCTCACTTTATTTCTATTTAAATAACTGTGAAAGGGTAAAATTAAAATGTGTAAACAGTTTATTCTAGAACACCTGCAGGAAATTTTTCTTAATGTTGGCTGCACTTTTTTTCATTTGCCCCATGAAATACAATAGTAATGTTAGATGAAATGCATATGTCAGTCCCATTTTAAGCTTTGTGCCTGGAGGTATAATTAGATTTTCTTGCTTGAAATTCATACTATTATGTGAGTTCCTGTGGCGTGCACTGCTGTGAACAATCATCATTGAATGTCGTCTACAATAGGCTAATTATGAGACTCATGCTTATATTATCAGAGTATTGTTTTCAATTGAAGTCACTGTCTTCTTTCCCTGATCTATAGAGTGAGAAAATACAATATCCTAGATGCTGATCATAGATTGTATTGGATAGGAGCATATTTTGTAAGTATTCATAAATACTCAACCAGTGTATTCCACGAGTGTGAATGGGAGATAACTCAGAAATGTTAAAAAAATTAAGTAATAAAAAGTGAGTGTGAATACATGCATATGTATATAATATCCAGAAATTATCCATTATATTTAGATGAGAAAACAAAGATGGGATTTTTTTTTTAATGTATAAGATTTAAGATGATCCACCTTGTACAATAAAATCTGAGATACTTGAGTTCAAATGCTGACTGTTCTACTTACTGATTGTGTAACTTAAGGTTCTTAATCTCTCTAAAACTTAATTTCTCTATCTGGAAAAAAGCAATAAAAATATCTACTTCACAAGATTCCTGTTCAGTATTAAAACAGGGTGTTCCTCTCTCCATCCCATTGTTACTCTGACCAAGATGGCTTTAATGTTTCCCTTAGTTTGACTAAACTTTTAGACAGATTTCTTCCTGACTATTGGCCCCTGGCCTCCCTTTTCTTTAGGTGTTTACTTTAGACAACTTGCAATGTATGAATTCTTTCTATGCCCTTTTGACATGTAAATCTTCTCTAGCCACTTGCCAGTTTTACAAGCCAGGAATGTCTACCTTAAGGACTGAAGGCCATCCTTTTGAAATCTAATCATCACTAGTGATAGGACCCTAGTCTCTGGAGTCTGACTTCAAGAAGCAATGATTAGCAAACACAGATAACCACATTGACTACCTCCCTCCTGATGTCATCCAGGACTTTTCCAGGAACCCACTCCAGTGCTGGAAAATTCTCTTGCCTTTTGTTTCTTTTATTATGATTATTTTTATTTTAGTTTCAGGGTCACATGTGCAGGTGTGTTTTATAGGTAAACTCATGTCACAGGGGTTCATTGTACAGATGATTTTGTGACCCAGGTACTAAGCCTAGTACTCAACTGTTCTTTTTTCTGCTCTTCTCTCTCCTCCCACCCTCTAGCCTCATGTAGGCCCCAGTGTCTGTTGTTCCCCTTTCTGTGTCCATGTGTTCTCATCATTTAGTTCCCACTTACAACTGAGAACACACAGTATTTGGTTTTCTGTTCCTATGTTAGTTTTCCTTTTGTTTCAATAGAGTTTTTAGTTCTCCCTATTGCGATAGTCTTGAATAAAGTCCTCCTGGCCTGATTAACTAGTCCATTGCAATTTTTCTTTGACAAGTCTTCTAGAATTCTCCCTCTGTAGTTGGGGTGATATGACCCCTGACTAGAAGCTCAGTACTGATTGATTCAGGACCTAACAGGAATCCAATTTTGAATAAGATGTAGAGAAGTTAAGAAATTCTAGTTCAATAACTCAAGAGTCAGTAATAGGCTGACTTTAATCACACTATTTTAATAATGAGGATTTTACTTGGCTTCTAGAATAACATCCCACTTTGTTTCCTTCATAGGCTATTGCTCTTGGCTTCTCTAAGCAAGATATCTTGCCCTACAACTTACCTATTACCCCATTACTCCAAGATCTTGCTATTTTCATCTTCTCATCCCACCGGAAGCTAATCGAAGTTTGTGCATCCTACATTTGTTAGGTGAAAATTCCTACAGGTACCTTTCCTGTTTTTGCCTGATGCCAAGATCCTCAGCACACTTTTCTCCTTCCTGTCTACTTAGAAATATCAGACAGTCTGCTACCTGGGCTACTGAATAACCTACATTGTCAAACGTCATTGTCAAATGGATCTATTTGTCCCGTCAAACTGAGCTACCATTCCTCAGAGCTTGTTAGGTGCCTAAGCCTCTGCCCTATGTTTTGTTCTAGGCTACAGAATGGGCAAACTGTGCTTTAATATGTTGTGTTTCATTTTAAAAATCAGTTTAGGCATGTCATTTTAGAATGACTTGTATTTATGGCTTCATTTTCATTTTAAGCATATTATCTTTTATTCAATTTAAGCACATTGATTTAGAATGATGTTGTGTTTTATGATACCTGATAAGTATGATACCTGATAAGAGAATTCTTTGGAGGATAAAATGAAATTCTACAAAAAATTTTCCAAGTATTAAAAAAATATATAATTTACAAAGAAAACAGCAAAAGCAGGACGGATTACTAGAGAGGCCTCTGGGGTTCCCAGGAATCAAGCTACAGTGTTGGACACAAATCTCCTCTTTCCATCTGGTGCATATACTGGGCATGGAGAAGAAACTCAATGACAACAATAAAAGAAATAAAATTTTCTATTTTCTTCCATTTTCTTCTTCAATTAGGTCTACTCCTAATGAAAGAGATTATTCTTTTCACTAACTCCCAGGCAGCATAGACTTCTCAAGGAAAATCTTCCCCAAGGAATTATCTGTCAATGTGCTCTTGGGAACCAAAACCATTCCTTCTATTCTGCACAGAGTGAGCACTACATTTATTGAATTACTTTTATAAACAATTTAATCACAGTCACAAGAGTACCTTTTCTACAAAAAAAAAAAGATGAGTTGTTGTAAATAATCACATTCTGCCTCTACTCGTATCAGTAAAAATACATGTGCAAGATAAAAGTAGAAGTGAGTTTTTATTATTTGCAGAATTCATTAAAGAGAGACAATGCCTTGAACTCAAACGATATTCTGACATGTTGGCTATACCTGGCAAACGGGCTAAACCAGTGGTTCTCATTCAGTAATTTTGCCAACATTTGTAAGTATCTGGAAACTATTTGGTTGTTACAACTGCAGGGTGGGGGATAGGAGGCATGGTGGGACAGGCGTGGAGGGGGGCACTGCTACTGCCACCTACGGGGTAGAGACCAGGGATGCTGCTAAATATCCCATAATATTCAGAACGTACCCCTCAACAAGGAATTATCTGGTCCAAAACATCAATGGTGCTAAGGCTCAGAAACCCCGTGCTAGACAGATAGGTCCCACTGCATGAGAGTTGAGAAGCCTCTTGAAATAATTCACTCCAAGGTAAGAAGGAACCAGAGGGAGCAGGGGTAATTTTAAGTACAGCATAACTGCTGTTTGTTTCCAAAAGAGACCCTTTCTTTATTGGAATGATCTTTGGCTTCTGGAGATAGCAGGAACTGGAAGTAACACTGCTAAAATCGCTCATTTGAAAAATCAATAGGTCAACATGATATTGAAACCTCTTCTCCAACAATATGTACCAAAGAAAAGGGAATGAGGTGACCATTCACATGTCTCAACAATAAAAAGCACAGTGCTTAGGAAACTTCCCGTTCTCCAAGGTAGAACAGCCTCATTCCTCCCAGATCCTTCCTCTTGCAACTAAAATCCCTGGACAAACACAAGCAAGCTTAGGAAGACCCTGAAAGGTAGGCAAATAATGATTGACCATCTAGGTGAGAGGCGAAGCCAGCCAGGCTTCTGGGTCCTGTGGGGACTTGGAGAACTTTTCTATCTAGCTAAAGGTTTGTAAACACACCAATCAGCACTCTGTGTCTAGCTAAAGGTTTGTAAACGCACCAGTCAGCACTCTGTAAAAACGCACCAATCAGTGCTCTGTGTCTAGCTAAAGGTTTGTAAACACACGAATCAGTACTCTGTAAAAACGGACCAATCAGCACTCTGTAAAATGGACCAAATCAGTGCCCTGTAAAATGGACCAATCAGCAGGAGGCGGGCAGAGCCAAATAAGGGAATAAAAGCTGGCCACCCCAGCCAGTAGTGGCAACCCGCTGTGGAGGCTTTGTTCTTTCGGTGTTCACTGTAAATCTTGCTGCTGCTTACTTTCTGCATCTGCACTACCTTTATGAGCTGTAACACTGTGAGGGTCTGTGGCTTCACTCCTGAAGTCAGCAAGACCATGAACCCACCGGAAGGAAGAAACTCTGGACACATCTGAACATCTGAAGGAACAAACTCCGGACACACCATCTTTAAGCACTGCAGCACTCAACACGAGGGTCTGTGGCTTCATTCTTGAAGTCAGTGAGACCAGGAACCCACCAGAAGGAACCAATTCTGGACACATAGGGACCCCAGTACTTGAGGGTCAAGTTTTCTGGGTTTCTTGCCGCCTCCCGTGCATCCTGGAAGAGGTGCTATAGCAGCTTCCAAACAAGAACTGGCAACAGACTGACCAAATAATCCCCAAGAAAACCTGTTTCTGCTAGCCAAGGAACTGGGAAACAGGAAGCCTAACAGCAGAAAACCTTGTAGGCAATACCTTCCCTACTCTAGCCACACACGGCAATGAGAAACCCGCCTTCTCCTACTCACCTATCACAGGTTCAGCAGGCCCAGTAGGGAGCTGATTTTCCACTCCATGCCCCAACCTTACGGAAAATAGAATTCTCACCGAAGTAAGGAGCAAATCTCCCATCCCACCCCTTCCCCTCCTGGGGAAGCAGGAATTTCCTGACTCTCCTTCCAGGTATTATTGGCACAGCCAGGCAGGCAGCTATCCTTTCATCCTCACCAGGCAGAAACAGGTGATGTTCCAATTCCCCTCGTGGGATAGTGTCAGATAGATGGAATGAGAAGTTGATTTTCCACCCTCCATTCAGTAAAAGCATGTGCTACTCTGATTGCTGTCTCCTCATTTGTATTCTCTCCCTTTTCCGCTGTGGCCCTCTCTTCTGACTTTTTTTTTTTTGAGATGGAGTCTCACTCTGTGGCCCAGGCTGGAGTGCAGTGGCTGGATCTCAGCTCACTGCAAGCTCCGCCTCCCGGGTTTACGCCATTCTCCTGCCTCAGCCTCCCGAGTAGCTGGGACTACAGGTGCCCGCCACCTCGCCCGGCTAGTTTTTTGTATTTTTTTTAGTAGAGACGGGGTTTCACCGTGTTAACCAGGATGGTCTCGATCTCCTGACCTCGTGATCCGCCCGTCTCGGCCTCCCAAAGTGCTGGGATTACAGGCTTGAGCCACCGCGCCCGGCCTCTTCTGCCTTTTTTTTTTTTTTTTTTTTTTAGTGTACTCTTCACTTATTTTTCAATATATTTATATTCTTACAAATGCATTTGAAGTAATATACTCCTAAGTACTTTTATGGTGCATTCCATATATATTTTATAATTTCCTATTCTACTGAAGGGTTATTTACTATTTTGTTTTCTTTCTAGACATAGGAGTTTGTTGAGCGTTTTAAAAGATATATTTTTGTTACTGACTTCAACTTTTATTTCACTGAGATCAGAAAACATGGTCTATTTGGTGCTGATTCCTTAGACTACATTGAAGATTTTTTTTCAAAGCCTAATACAAGGCCAATTTTCATTCATTGCAATTCCTTATTTGCAATTCTAAAACTCAAGCTCCAAAATTAAGGTTTTTGTAACTCATTTGGTGCAGAAACCTAACCTGTGTGGATTTAGTGATAAAAACCTATATTGAACTGATGCAGTTATTTCGTGTCTTTATTTCCTATTTCTTTAGCTGTAGAAATATTAATATTTGATTATGAAGTCCTATGCTATATCTCATCAGGAGTGTTGTATTATATATAACGTATGAATTATATTAATTTTATATCACAAAAATCTAAATTTTGAAATTCATCTGGTCTTGTGGATTTGAGATAAAAGATCATGCCCTGAATATATATTAGTTAGAGTTTGTTGATAATATTTAAAATTTCATAGTTTTGCTTTTAAAATTTTTATTTATTATTTTCTGAGAAGAGCATGTCAAAACTCTTCACATCCATTCTTGATTTATCCATTTCTCCCTATATTGCTGTCAGTTATTGCATTATGTATATAAAAGTATAACATTTGGTGCATATATGTTCAGTTTTTGTCATGGTTGCCTATTAATGCATATATTAATCAGGGTTCTCCAGAGGGATAGAATCAATAGATTTTTTACATACATACGTACATACACACACACACACACACATATCTATATCTATATCTATATCTATATCTATATCTATATCTATATCTAATCTATATGAAGGCCTGCATTCCCTGGCAAGCCGCTGGTGCAAGTCTCAGAGGCCAAAGGCCACAGAACCTGGAGTCTGATGTCCAAGGGCAGGAGAAGTGGAATCAAGCATCCAACACAGGAAGAAGAAAACAGCCAAAAACCTCAACACAACAAAGTTAACCCTTCTTCTTCTGCCTGCCTTGTTCTAGCTGCACTGGCAGCCAATTGGATGGTGTCCACCCACACTAAGGGTGGGTCTTCTTCTCCCAGTCCACCAACTCAAATGTCAATCTCCTCTGGCAACATCCTCACAGACACACCCAGAAACAATACCTTACCAGTCATCTAGGCATTCCTCAATCCAATCAAATAGACGCCTAACATTAACCATCACAATGCATTAGAAACTACCACATACTTATTGACTTAAAACAATACATATTTATTAGGTGGGTCAGGAATCCAGGCATAACTTAGTCAGGCTCTCAGCTGAGGATCTCACAAGACTATTGAAATGAAGATGATGGTCAGGCCACATTCTCATTTGGAGATTTGACTAGAGAACAATCTGCTTCCAAGATACCTCAGGACCTTGGTGAATTTCATTTTCTTATGACTATAGAATTCAGTTCAAACTGTTTCTTCAAAGCTAGCAAAGGAAAGATACAGAGACTGACAGAGAAGGAGAGAGGCTGCTGGTTGGAACCTCTGTATTCATGGAAGGTAGGACACTTCTTTGGATGGGTTAATCTGTTTGGTCAGATGTACCCAGAATGATCCCCCTTTTGATTAAAGTCAACTTTTTATGGGCCTTAATTGCACCTGCACAATCCCTTAATCTTTGTCATATTCCATTAATTAGAAAGAAATTACAGGGCCTGACAACACTAAAGAAGAAGGGATTTTACAAGAGTGGGGTCACTGAGGGGATTATCTTAAAATTCTGCCTATCCCAACTTTGATATATTATTTTATTATGCCTTTGACAAAAGTATAACATTCTTTTCTGCCTCATATGATACTTTCTCCTGTAAAATCTACTTTTTCTGGGTTTTGTAAAAATGATACCTTGCTGCCCTGGTTGTATTTGGGGTATTAATTTGGTAGTAAGTAAGTACATCTTTTTCATTATTTTTAACTTTCAGGATCCTATTACCTTATTTTAAAAAATAGAACATTGTATTTCTGGAACTGTTTTTAAAACCAAATCATTAGATTTAACACTTTTGCTGAGGGCCATTTTGCTATGATAAGATTTATTTTACCAAACTGTTTTCTATTTTCTATATCTTAAGATATTTGTTAAATTCCATATTTGAAAATTTTGTATTCTACTTATAATCTTCTGATCTCTCATATATTCATTAAGGACCATATTTAGGGTTTTTTTTTCAATTTATTGAGTTTATCAATATCTATGTATTACTCCTGAACCACATAAATACCATAGCATGGTCTCACTCACATCTATTTCTGTTCCTCTCTCCCTCATCTCACACGACATTGGTATCATCAAAATTTCTCATTTTGTAGTGATTTAGATATTTCCTCCCCTTCTTTGTTTTTTCTATAATTTTTGATTCACATAATAGTGAATGTTTAATGTTATGTCTTACTTCCCATAACTTGTTAATTTCTCCTGGATTTATACCTCTTCTTCCTAGTGTATTTCTTTTGAAAGTACTTTCAAGTTGGGGTGGGGAGGGGACAAGAAAGTAGAGGATTTTGTGGGAATTTTGTCTGAATTTCTATTTCTTTTCAAGACTCATAATTTTACTATAATATGTTCTTGCTTATCCTTATTGATACTCAAGCTTAGAACTATGCATTCTTTTATTTTAGATACTTTCTGTATTATATTCCAAAATAATTTAAGAAGCATTTTTGTCATTTTAGAAAACTATTATATTTTTTACCTTATTATTTATTCATCTTAACATTTTCCTCATACTTCCCACCTCTGTACAGCCCTCTAATGCCTTCAATTTCTTGATTTTATTTACAAGCCTACATATTCATTTTTTAATGATATGCATTTTGCCATTTAACCTTCTAAGTTTTTCATTTAAGGTATTTTATCTTTCATACCCAATGTCTCCAATTTGTTGTTCTTCATTATTAACTTTTTCTGCTCCATATCTCTAATATTGTTCTTGTCATTAAGGGTATTTGTTTTGCTTAATAAACATTTTTTTTTTTTTTTACTTTCTAGTAAAAACATTTGTTCCCTCTGGTAATCAATTTCATTTTCTTCTTTGTTTTTAATAATTATTGCTCTCTCATATGTCTTATTACTTTACCTTAAATGGTATTTTGGCTGCAATATGCTCCTGGCATTATCAGTGAAATCCTGAGCTTGTTCTTCAGGGAGGTTTATGGGAAATGGGGACAGATAGGCTCTAGCATTCCCATGAATACATGCTTCAATAGAGTAGGGTGTGTGCCTACTCTATTTGTCTCCTGCACTGTTTGAAGAATGCTTTTTCAGTACTCCAGTTTTGTCTTCAGTTAGTGCAATTACTGGCTAGTTGAAAACAATTCCATTAGCTTCATTTATTCCACATCTATCTGCCTGGTAAATGTGTGAATATTAAGTTGCCATGCCTTGGCCAACCAGACCCTTTCTTCTATTGGAAGAGAGCTCTTAGAGAGAGTAAGTACTCTCTCCTGCTCTTCGATGGCTAGGCTGCTTGTTCCAGGTGGGTATGAATACCAGTCCAGGTCCTCTGACAAGATTCCAAGTGTAAGAAATCTACTGATGGAAAAGACTGTGGGATGAAATAAAGGGGAAGTAACAGGGGCCAGGAGAGCTGGCAGACCATTATGTTCTGACATTGTGCAGAAGAGAGGGAAAGAAGGCAGGCTGGATAAGAAGAAAACTGCAGTGAAGTTCTACAGATATTTTGGCCAGGCTAAAGGGGAGTCTTTGAGCCAAAGTCAGAAGAGCACCCTGTCTGTCAAGAACAGGTCTGCCTTACTATCCCTGCCATGCAGTTATTGGCTGGGAGGAGCCCCGAGGAAAATAGATAGAGAACTTAAGGAATATGAATATCATGAAAAGCAAGAAGGGAGAGATTTACAAGAACAACTAATGAAACCTATCAATGTATCAAGTACAGTAATACGTGTATTAAGCACAAAATGCAAAATCCACAGTCAACTATAAAGCTGATTGTCCAGGAACCAAGAAAAGATTTTAATCTATAAAGTTTAGTTTTTAAATTAAATAAAAATTTCTAAGACAGTAGGGATATGTAAAGCACTTAATTATAATTAAAACATTTGTTTAGAACCTATTATATATAAGGCATTGCTATGGAAAATAAATAATTCCATGTAAATACACAGTAGTTTACAATTTATAAACCACTGCCCCTGCCTTCTAGGAGTTAATTATATTACCAGAGCAATTTGAAAGACAACTAGCATCAGAAATACTTTTTGTTACTAATAGTGTTGCTATGTCAATTTATCATTATAAGATTATTAATTAATTTTTAGCATTATTACTATAATTTATTTATTGTTTTATTTTCTGCACAGTCTTAGCAAAAAAGCGAGTATTAGCTATGAACATTTGAATTCCACATGGACTTCGTCTTTCATGGTTCACTGAGCAGCAGCTACTCAATTGTGTCTTCCTTTTCTCCATCTTTCATACACACATACATGCAGCTTCAGCCCAGGGTCAAAGGATTTGAATACTTCATCTGCTTTTATCATTTATTTTTTCTTTAACAAGTATCATAAACAGCAATTTTACTTAGACTAACAGCATATTCAGCTTGTTATATTTTAGAATATGGATTATCTTTGGATGCTGCCCAGATATAACCTAATTCGAATGTGATAAAATATAGTAGTTCCTTCTTAAAGGTCTCCAGACTATATTTCATTTCAAAGAATTCTATCTGTTGTTCTATTGTTATATTCCTTATAAGGAGAGAGCTGATATGACACAGAACCTACTCCTTCCTAAATGTTAGGATTTGTAGGTAATATAATATATAAAATAGAAAAAAAATCCAAAGTTATGACCATGTCTTTCAAGGCTCCATATAATCTAGTTCCTATTCAGAACTTTCAAATCATGAGTAAAAACTTGGAATAGAAAAATGATAGGGTTTGTTCTGGGAGAAGGCTACAAAAGGGGTGTGAAATGACTAAAGGACAAATTGGATCCATAAGAGTCTTGAAAAGAAACTGGAAAACAAGATGCCACAAATAATCTTGAAAGCAGTGTCCAAAGTAGATAAAGTTATTTTAAGAGTCTTTACAGGCTCTTGAAGAGTCTATAGAGATAACACAATCCAAGTATGAACTATAGAAAACACATGGCAAGGAACATCAGTGGTTATGACTGATGGTGATGGCAAGAAATTTGAAGGGAAACTGATAATCCATGTATGGGATGGCTTGGGTTCAGATAAAGCTAGTCACCATAGTATTAAAAAAATTCAGACTGAGATAAGTTTGAGAAACCACAAGATAAAATATCCACCAAAACTACTTGCAAACTAGCAGTTTTCTGAAGTTCCATATAGTATGCTATTATTAATTCATGGCTGATCACACACAGCTGCTCTATATTCTTTGTTAAGCATCAGTTTGCTTTTGGCCATTTACTTTGTTTTCAACATTTGCATGATATATTTCACAATTCCATGTCCCCGTCATAAGATGTTTCTCAAGAAAAGTAAAAGAGAATTTTTAAAAAGCATGATCCAAAGTGCAACAAGAACTACTAGATGCCTCCATGATTTTCCTTCAAAATATACACACACATAAACATTTAACTATAAAAGTGACAAGATTTGAGTTGATTATTTGAAAATATAAACAAAATTGACTAGCCCCTAACTAGCCTAAATAAGAAAAAAGGAAAGAACCTTCAAAATATAAAGCCAGAAATGAAAGAAGAGACATTAAAATTGATGCCACATATATAAACAGAATCATGAGACTATTAAAAACAATCACACACCAACAACCTAGATAACACAGAAGAAATAGACAAGTTCCTAAAAGTGTGCAGCCTACAAAGACTGAATCATGAAGAAACAGAAAATCTAAACAAACCTGTAAGTAGTAAGGATATTGAATCAGCAATAAACAGAATCCCATCAAAGAAAAGCCCAGACCTGATGCTTTCACTGAAGAATTCTACCAAACATTTAAAGAGGAATTAGCACTAATCCTTCTCAGACTCTTCAAGCAATTAAACAGGGGGAAGCACTTTCAAACTCATTTTGTGAGGCCAGCATTACCCTGATATTAAAACCAGACAAATATATTACAAGAAAAGATAACTATAGATCAATATCTCTACTGAATAGTGATGCAACAATACTCAACAAAATACTAGCAAACCAAATTCAATGGCACATAAAAAGGATTACTACAAGATGATCAGGTAAGACTTATTCCTGGCATGCAAAGATGGTACAACATAAGAAAATGAAGTCAATATAATACACCATGTTAACAGATTGAAGGACAAAAGCTACCTGATCATCTCAATCCACATAGAAAAATAATTCGACAAAATTCAACAGCCTTTCATGATTTTAAAAAAACACTTAACAAACTAGAAATAGAAGAAAATGTTCTCAGTATAACAAGGGCCATATGTGAAAACTAACCTCATACTCAGTGGTAGAAGTGGAAAGCTTTTTCTCTAAGTTTGGAAACAAAGCAAGGTTGCCCACTTTTGTCACTTATATTCAACATAGTGATGGAAATCCTAGCCAAAGAAATTAAACAAGAAAAAGAAATAAAATGCATTCAAATTGAAAAGCAGGAAGTAAAATTATCTCTGTTTTCAGAAAACATGATGCTACATGTAGAAAGTCCTGAAGACTGCACACACACACACACACACACAAGCGTGAAATGTTGGAACTAATAAACAATTCTGCAAGATACAAAAGTGAGTTGTGTTTATACAAACTAACAATGAGCAATCCAAAAAAGTTTTTTTTAGAAAATCCCATTTAAAATAGCATCATAAATAATAAAATTATTAGCAATAAACATAACCGAAAAGGTAAAAGGCGTATACCCTGAAAACTACAAAACATTATTGAAAGAAATTTAAAACACACATAAATGGAAAGACATCTCTTGCTATAGTGTGGATGTCTGTACGCCTAAGCTTCATGTTGAAGTTTGATCTCCAATACTGGAGGTGGGGACTAATGGGAAATGTTAGGGTCATGGCAGTGTATGCATCGTAAATGTCTTGGTGCCATTTTCACAGTAATGAGTGAGTTCTCATGCTGTTACTTCCCAGGAGAGCTGTTTGTCAAAAAGAGCCTGACACCTCCCCATCTCACTGTTGCCTCCACTTTTACCATGAGATCTCTGTACACGCTGGCTTTCCTTTGCCATCTGCCATGAGTGGAAGCAGGCTGAAGCCTTCACCAGAAGCCCAGTCTTCCAGTCAACAGAATCATGAGACAAATAAAACTTTCATTTATAAGCTACTCAGCCTCAGATATTCCTTTATAGCAACACTAAACGAACTAAGACATCTGTGTTTATCGACTGGAAAACTTAATATTGTTAAAATGTTTATTCTACCCAAAGCAATCTACAAATTCAATATAATTTCTAACAAAATCTCAATTTTTTTTACAGAAATAGAAAAAATTCTAAAATTTACACAAAGGACCCCCCAAAAGTAAAAACAGTCTTCAGAAAGAAAAAACAAAGTCGGAAGCCTCACATTTCCTGACTTGAAAACATATTACAAAGCTGCAGTAATCAAAACAATATGATACTGGCATAAGACAGACATATAGACCAACGGAACAGAATAGAGAGCCCAGATATAAACTCATATACATGGTCAAATGATCTTAAACAAGTATACCAAGGCTAAAGGGGAAAAGGTACACTTTTCAACAAATAGTGTTGGGAAAACTGGATATCCACATGCAGATGAATGAAATTGGGTCCTACTTTATAGTATATAACTCAAAAATTAACTCAAAATGTATTAAAGAACCAATAATAAAATCTACAACTCTAAAACTCTTAGAAGAAAATATAGGAGAAAGCTTCAAGACATTGGTTTTGGCAATAATTTTCTGACTATAACATAAAAAGCACAAGAAAGAAATGCAAAAATAGACAGGTAAAGTTGCATCAAACTAAAAAGCTTGTGTACAGCAAAGGAAACCATCCATAAAGTAAAAACACAACCTATGGAATGGGAGAAAATATTTGCAAACCATATATCTGACAAAAAGTTAATATACAGAATATACAAAGAACTACAACTCAACAACAACAATAAACAAAAACCTGATTAGAAGTGATCAAAGAGCTTGCATAGATATTTCTCCAAGGATGATTATGCAAATCACCAATGAAGAATATTAGAATATGCTCAATCTCACTAATCATCAGGGAAATGTACATGAAAATGACAATGAGATACTACCTAATACCCCTTAGGATGGCCGCTATACAAAAAGCAGAAAATCAAAAGTGGTGGTAAGGATTTAGCAAAATTGGAACTCTTGTGTACTGTTAGTGGGAATATAAAATGGTGCAGCTGCTATGAAAAACATTATGGAGGTTTCTCAAAAAATTGAAAGTGTAATTACCATATGATAGAGTACTTTATCTTCTTAATATTTATCCAAACGAATTGAAAACAGAATCTCAAATAGATATTAGCACACCTAAGTTCATGGAAGCATTATTCACAATAGCCAAGAAGTAGAAGCAATGTAAATGTCTATTAATGGATGAATGGATAAAGAAAATTTGTTCATATATACAGTAAAATGCTATTCAGTCATGCAAAGAAGAAAACTCTGTCATATTACTACAGCATGGATGAACCACCAGTCTATTAGGATAAGTGAAATAAGGCACTTACAGAAAGGTAAATGCTGCATGATTCTACTTAGATAAGATATCTAAGTGGTCAAACTCTTAAAAACAGAAACTAGAATGGTAGTTACCAGGGGCTGGGAGGCAGGGGAAAAAGAAAGTTATTGTTCAGTGGAAATAAGTTACAGCCCTGCAAGATGAAAAAGTTCTAGAGATCTGCTGCAAATCCATGGGTATATAGTTAACACTACTATACTGTATACTTAAAAAATAGTTAACATGGTGCATTTTAAGTTATGTGATTTTTTTTTAACACAATACAAAGTAGCTGCAATTTGAAGGCTCCAACTGGGCATGTTTTGCATAATTGGATCATCAAAGATGATAAAGACAATAAATAATAAATAACACAGGGAGGCCATAAATCAATAGGAATAGTTGAAAGAGAGAAATTCTACTTTGCAGCGTAATATCAGCTAATAAATGTAGAAAGAATGATAGGGTTTTTTTAAATGAAATTTTATAAGCTCCAATGTAATAACTGATTCAGCAAGCATGCCAAACTGTTGAGTTAAAGGTTGCTGAAGGCAGAATGTTTACATGGTCCCAAGGTACTACCCCATAAATTACTTATAATTAGAAAGAAGAGAATGTACTTTTACGATGAAGAGATCTGGCATTCAACAACTTAACCAAATAACAGACATCTGGTCATTATGTTATACAATAAAAATTATATAACATCACCTACAATTTTTGCCAAAAATGTGTAACCTTAATCTAATCATGTGGAAGCAATAAAGAATGAGACATTCTACATGACAACTAGCCTGAACTCCTCAAAAAGTCAATGATAGAAAAAATTCAGAGGGCAGGAGGCTGTTCTGGGTGAAAAGATACTACAGAGATATAACTGTCAAATGCAACATATAAATTTTGATTGAATCCTGAAATTCAAAAAATAACCAGCTATGAAATACATTTTTAGGATCATTGGAGAAATCTGAATATGATATGTGTAGAATTTTATATTACCAAATTGTTGTTAATTTTCTTACGTGTAGGAGAATTTATTCTTAGAAGTTAGATGCTAAAATATTTGGGATTGAGATGTCATGATGTTTGCAGAATATCATTACTTTCAAATGGCTTAGCAAATAATGTGTGTGCATTGAGAAAGAGAAGCAAATGTTGCACAAGCATAAAAACTAGTGAATCTTCATGAAGGGTATACAGATGCTCTTTTTTTTTTATTTTCAAAATGAAAACTTGGGGAAAATAATGAAACACAGATTTCTAGTACAGTCATTTTGGGGAAATAGAAGAGGGAAATATATTGTACGTGAGCAAATTTCCCAAATATCCCCTTTATCCCTGCTCATTCACCCAATTTCCACTTCCTATTGCAGTTGCCACTTTATCCTACTCATTCTCCCTCCTCTAGCTCCTCCTTCTTTCACTGTTTCCAACAAGCACTCACAGTGTGTGTGTGTGTCTGTGTGTGTATTTAGGGGTGTCTGTGTGTGCACGCAGACACACACAGACACACATAGAGAGACACCCCTAAATACACATTCATTGCAAAATTCATCCAGATTACCCACTGCCCTATACAAAATGAAAGCTAGATAATTTGCCAAACAGCCACATTATAACATAGCGCTGCATATTTATTTGAAAGGTGTTAGATTGGCAAGGTGAACAAAATGCTAAATTCGTCTTTAGCAATGAAGATTACAGCACGAATCCACCGGCAAGACAAGGTTCCCGACCAGGCGCGTTGGCTCATGGCTGTAATCCCAACATTCTGGTAGGCTGCAGTGGGTGGATTGCCTAAGCCCACAAGTTCAAGACTAGCCTGGGCAATATGGTAAAACTAATCTCTACAAAAAAATACAACTTAGCTGTGTGTGATGGTGCATGCCTGTAGTCCCAGCTACTTGGGAGGCTGAGGTAGGGGAATCGCTGGAGCCCAGGAGGTTGAGGCTACAGTGAGTTTTGATCACGCCACTGCACTCCAGCCCGGGTAACGGTGAGAACCTACCTCAAAAAAAACCACAAAAAACAAAAAACAAAAAACAAAAAAAGGTAAGATTTCTGCTTTCTCATACACAGCCCTGAACTCATAGGCCACTTTAATGGAGAATCTGTGAGAAGTACCTGAAAGGCAGGTGGCGGGAGGTTGAGATGCTTGACTTTCAAACACTGCCAAGCCTCTGACCATCTGAACTAGAAAAGGATATAGTTTAAAATTTGCCCCAGTAGCCAAGCAAATAACTGAATAAAGAACGTAAGAGACTCAAGGGAATGTCAAATGTGTAAAGTTAAACTCCAGGAAGTACAGACGTTATACTAGTCACCTCCATGCCAAAAAATCAGAAATTGCTATATGCTCAGGCAAGTCTCTTCCGCCCTGTAGGCCTTCAATGCTGTCTAGATTGGAAAGGAGAAAAGCAAGCTTGCTGTGGGCAGAATACAATCATTAGGAAGCAATATTGATCTAAAGATGCTTGATTAAGAAAAAACTAGACCTTGGACTCAAACCTCTAATGAGTTTACCATAAGCTTAGCTTGATATGCCGTTTCCTCCAAAAAATAGTCAATATTGCTAGTGCAGAAAACATGAAGAGTTTTAGATGTTAATTGTTTTTATTGACTTTGAGATACCCATATTTATAGGCATGGCACCCAGAGGTTCATGCAGAGAGTTAGTAACTATTTTCTGCCGGGTGCAGTGGCTCACGCCTGTAATCCCAGCACTTTGGGAGGCCGAGGCGGGCGGATCACCCGAGGTCGGGAGTTCGAGACCAGGCTGACCCGTCTCTACTAAAAGTACAAAAAAAAATTAGCCGGGCATGGTGGCGCATGCCTGTAATTCCAGCTACTCGGGAGGCTGAGGCAGGAGAATTGCTTGAACCTGGGAGGCGGAGGTTACGGTGAGCCAAGATTGTGCCAATGCACTGCAGCGTGTGCAACAAAAGCAAAACTCCGTCTCAAAAGAAAAAGAAAAAGAAACTATTTTCTGTCCGTGTTAACTTTCTTTCACTATGTGTGAGGCAAGGTTAGATTTCTTTTAAAGCTACCTCACTCATCTAGGGAAAGAAAGGGTGATGAATAAAAATTTTCCTTCAGTAAGCCCAAATCTGCTGACTTCACGAGCCAAAGCCTTCATGTCAAGTATAAAGCATTCAAACCTATGGGCGTATCCTTACATCTCTGGTACAAACATTTCTAAAAAGTTATTAAAATGATGCAATGCAAATGTTATGTCCAAAAGGAGTAAACCCTGGCTGATTTATAGACTATTATAATTTCCCCACATTTGGAGTGTTTCTGTCGTCATGTTTGTCTGTTCATTCTGTTCTGAAGTTGTATCTGTGTGGCTGAAGCAACATATACAAAGCAGGTAATTTGGTTATGACACCGTCAGCATATGGCAGTGGAATAAAGTAGCAATCACTTTAAGCAGATAGAATATAACAGATATCTTCCATACACACAAAAACTACTGCACTAAAACCGGTGAAAATAAAACAGAAAAATAGAACTGTGAAAAACGAAATGATCACCAATTTGCTCTAACTAGAACTCAATGACTGCTAACATACTGATTACCGGAAATTTCTCATTATCGAAAACAAAATGAAATGATCCCAAGAAAAAAACCTGAGGTTTTTTCCCTGTTAATAATAGACAAAATAACTAGCGAGTGGTTGGTTCTATTCTTCAGAAAGAAAAACTTGATTCTCGAGGTTCCTTCCAATAATATGTTTAATTTAATGAAGAGGTTATAAAACAAAATTCTGTGGGGAATTGAAATAATTAGGGTAATGTGTCCACCCAAAATTATTCCAACTCTCCAACTTATTTACAGAACTAAATTGAGACAAATTGCTCTTTAAGTAAAAGTCACTGTGCTTTTGAAGGTCCAAAAGACGTAATTTTGTAGCATAGAACTCAGCATGCTACTTTGAAGTCGTGTTTCTTAAGACGTCTCTAAAGCAGCAATTAGCAGAATGTGTTTGAGGAAATGCGAAAACATTCCACATTATCATAAAGGTGTTAAAATTGTCCAAATGTTTAAATAATGTACACTTAAAACATATTCATGACATGAAGTGCTTTGTGATCAGCATTTACTACATCAAATGACAATAAAAATGTGAAAGAATGGAGGGTATTGCACTAGAGCTGCATACACAAAGAATGAAACTCTCAAAAGATGTTACAATAAAATCGTGTTTTTTCACATGTGGGAGGGATTCTGGGTTCTCAGCTGTAGGACTCCTGAGAGACCATGTTTTACGGTGTGTTACAGAGTTCCAGGAGGTGCTTGGCCATAAAACCCTTCTCTGCAGATCCTCTCCGGAGACTAGTGTTCCGAAGGTTCACACTTTGGAAACTTCTTTCCCAGAAAACAGTAGGCTTATAATGGTAGATGAAATCTTGGATGAGGATAAGATGGTGTATTAGTTTGCCACACTGCCATAACAAAGTACTACAAATTGAATGCCTTAAACAACAGAAATGTGTTGGCTTACAATTCCAGAGCCCAGAAGTCTGAGGTCAAGGTGTGTGCGGGGCCATGCTTTCTCTGAAGGTGCTAGGGATCTGTCCCAGGCCTCCCTCCTAGGTTCTGAGAGTCTTTTGGTTGATGGCTACACAACTCCAACCTTTCCATGGAGTTCTCTCTACATGCTTTTGTCTCTGTCCAAATTTTCCCTTTTTTATAAAAACACCAGTCCTATTGGATTAGGAGCCCATCCTACTCAAATATGACCTCATTTTAACTAATTACATCTGCAACAATCCTATTTCCAAATGAGGTCACATTCTGAGACACTGAAGGCTAGGACTTCAACACATGAATTTTGAGAGATCACAATTCAATCAGTAACAGATGGGATAACTCCAAGCTGTGTAGAAAAAGCAGTGAGTCTCTCTCAGCTTCAACATGACCGTGTTTGGGTGTGTGAATAAACTTAGAAGGTGTGTCACAGGTAATGTTCCTAACAATAGCTGGAATACCTAGGTTTGCAAATTATTTAACTTTTTACATTAGAATAGACATAAGGCTATCCCTATGACAATGTTATTTTCACTTGTTTACACTCCTGATATTCTTATTAGAGAGGCAGTGAATGGGAACAGTGTTCACTTATGCATCAAGAATGGCACAAACCTAGCAACCTAGACTGCTGGGGACAGGTTTTGCACAAAATACCACTGGTCATGTATGCATAGTAGGAAAAAGATTGAGCACTGCTAGCAAAGATAAGGCCCAGCTCCTAAGTTTAGAATGCAAAGTTCCCCTAGGTCTAGCCCATTCCTACCTCTTTCCAAGCCTCCATCCCTGACACTCCTTGACTGAAATTTATATTCTACTAACATAAACTGCAGTGCTTCCCACCTACACATGCTGTTTCTCAACTTCATGCCTTTACACATGTGATTTTCCTGCATAAAGTAACCTCCTGTTCCTTCTAAATGACTCCTGCTCATTCATCCATTAAATTCAGTTCAGGGTCATGTCTTCTACGAACACTGCCTAGATGACTTTAACCGATTCTCCACTGATGTTTTCATAACTTCTTATCTATGCATCTGTTATTGCGCTTACAATAGTCTTTGGAACATTCTGTTTACATCTGCTGTCCTAGAACCGGAGATGCATGAGGGCAGAGACTATGTCTTATTTGTCTTTCTACCTCCAACTTGTAATAAACAGCCTAACCAAGTAGGTATTAGGTGAACAACATAAAATTAAGCTGAAGGAGAAAAGGATTTCAGACTGATATTGCTAAGTAATAGACATTCATTAAAATCATGCTTTATTCAGCATCTTTATTTTAATGAAATATAGTTGATCCTCATTACATGCCGATCCATTTTGGGGAATGAACCTATTTATTGGAGTTTATTTGTAACCCCAGAGTCATTCATTGCAGTGCTTTCAGTAATCCTTAGGCATGCACAGAATGTTGAAAAATTTGCCTGTTTTCATGCACGTTCTCAGCCCAGGTCAAACAAGGCAATGCTCTGCCTTCTTGTTTCAGCTCTCACACTGTAAGCAAGTGTCCTTTTTATGGTCTATTTAGTGGCAGTTTTTCACATTTTTGTGGTTTTCACTGGTGACAGTATTGTTTAAAATGGCCCCCATGCATACTTCTGAAGTGCTGTCTGTTGTCCTTGAGTGCAATAAGGTATCTTTCAATAAAAACACATGTAAAGCAAGTTTGCATATTGATTGTTTGATGAAAGTGTTGTGACCGGAAGCTCCCAGGAGCCTAACCCTATGGTTTTCCTAGGAGCTGTAGTTCAATATTAGCTAATTCAGTGTTCACAGTGACTTTATATACAACTACCATGATTAACGAGAATCAATTGTAACGCTATAAAGCCAGTTTCACTCTTCACATCTCTCTCACCATGAGTAGTTCTACTGTTAACTTATGCTTCAGTTTGCCATTTGTAAATCTTGTAATGGTAAACTGTTACACAAAAGAGATGTTAGTGGTGTGTTCTGTGAGCCAGCCTCAATATATCCCAATGAACTAGGAGCTGGATTTCCTGGTGCATATTTTGTTACACCTCCGAGTAAAACTAGTTTCTTTCTTTTTCTGACTAACCATAGAATTCTCCAGGCCATATAATTTATCATTTAAAAATATTCAATTCAGCTCTTTTTAATATATATAGACTTTTGCTATGTTTCCATAATTTCAAAAAGATTGTAAGTCCCTAGTGAGCTACCATACATTTCATATCAATTTTATATCCTCAATATGGCCTCACTCAGGTCCCATTACATACATAGTATAAGCTCAATAGAAATTTGTTGAAGGGATTAAATTGTTAACTACTCTCCAGAGAAAAATATTAAATAATTATAACTGGCAAAGACATCAGAATTCTACACAGATGAATACAAGATTGATAATCTACTCCCCAGGATATCTTTGACTGTAAAACCACAAAACATATATAAATGTTACTACTTTTTATCCCTGGAACTTTCATCTCATCATCCCTCTGCCTCTGCCTCAGCACCCACCTGCTCCATTCCTATACTTCCTGATGGCTCTTCCTTGATTTCGTTGCTGGATTCATCCCTCTGCCCTTCTCTTACCTGCACTGACATCCCCCAAGGTTATATGCTTGGCCTGACTCATTTCTCCTTCTAAGCTATTTCCCAAATATCCACACACTGCAGTTGTTCACTCCAAAGCAGGTAATGATCAAGTAGACATTCCAGCTTTAACCAGTTTTTTTTCAAGCCCAGAGATGAACGTCCAATTTTTACTTATTCACACATAAACTCATTAATATCCCTAAAAATATCACTTCTCTCCGATCTTTATTTTGGAGAAAAGCATTATGATTTAATCCACTCAATTTTGTTTCTTTCCTCTTTTACCTCCTACATCCAAAACATTCCTAAATATTGATCATTCCTTTTTTTTTTTTCCTTGACAGTGTCTCGTTCTGTCGCCAGGCTGGAGTGCAGTGGCACAATCTCGGCTCACTGCAATGTCTGCCTACCGGGTTCAAGCAATTCTCCTGCCTCAGCCTCCAGAGTAACTAGAACTACAGGGACATGCCACCACACCCAGATATTTTTTGTATTTTTAGTAGAGACGGGGTTTCACCATGTTGGCCAGGATTGTCTCGATCTCTTAACCTCATGATCCGCCTGCCTCAGACTCCCAAAGTGCTGAGATTACAGGCATGAGCCACTGTACCAGGCCAGTGATTCCTTCTTTATCTGCCTTCTATCTTTTCCTTCTTTCCATTGTTGCTAATGCTGACCGATTTCAAATTCTTAGTATCTTTGCCTGGACTATTACAGTATCTCCTTTATCCTCTTGACTGCCTACCTCATTCTCTTACCATCTCAAACTATTTTTCAAACTGCAACTGTCCTGAATTTCTCTCATTTGTCCCTTCAAATCTACTCTTCACTCCCCTCCACTTTGATCTGTTCTCCTGGAAGCTGAAGTGTGTGGAATATATCAAGAGCTCTTCTCCTCTAGCTCCCAGTTGGGTTTGACCACTGGGAAATGCTGGTAGGAGTTCAAAGGGTGGGCAGACAGGAAATCCAGGTTATTTAATTCTCCTGGCATGTTTGATCCTATTAGGTGGCCTTCTTTACACAGCTTTCTCTCCAGATTTTCTCATTTAGAGGTGTGAATGGTGAAGCCCCGCCCCCAGCCCCAGTTTCAAGTCTTAGAGGCTTTATTTCTTTTGATTTTCATCCAATCCGCCCACATCTTTTGCAGAATCCCTTTATTAAACTTTTTTCAGGTTACCTGATTTCAATGTGCCATCTGTTTTTCAACTGATGTACTAACCATTTATTTAGCAAAAGAGGTTTAATCATGCCACTCCCTTATCCCAAAATCTTGAAGTGTTTTTTCATTATCTGAGTTCCAAACTTTCTAGCCAGTATTCAAAGTCTTCCACAGTGTCTCCCCATCCTTCGTCTCTCATAACCACACCAGTCCATTTGACTCACCCATGATCACTGAGTCTACCCAAATTCCCTAAAAGCTATATATTGTTATACACTAGGCCCAGGAGTTCTTTCTATTCTTTCTTTTTCTGGTGAAAGTATATTTACATTTGAATGCTCTGTTAAAAATACTGTCTTGCCACATGCACGCATATATTTGTCACAGCAGTATTCACAATAGCAAAGACATGGAACGAACTTAAATGCCTATCAGTGGTAGACTGGACAAAGGAAATGTAGTACATATATACCATGGAATACTATGTAGCCATAAAAAAGACAAGATCATGTCCTTTGCAGGAGCATGGATGGAGCTGGAGGCCATTATCCTTAGCAAACTAATGCAGGAACAGAAAACCAAATACTGCATGTTCTCACGTATAAGCGGGAGCCAAATGATAAGAACACAGGGACACAAAAAGGGGAACAACAGATACTGGGGCCTACCAGAGGGTGGAGGGTGGAAGGTGGAAGAGGATCGGGAAAAATAACTAATGAGTACTAGGCTTAATACCTGGGTGACAAAATATTCTGTACAGTAAAGCCCTGTGACACAAGTTTACGTATGTAATAAACCTGCATATATACCCCTGAACTTAAAAGTGAAAAACATACTGTCTTTCAATGAAGGCTTCTTTGTTGAAATCATCCCCTATTTTTTTGTTCTTTTACGTCTATTGAATCATTAATTAAATTCCAACTGAAGACATTATATTAGTAGTATTTTTCATATGTTCATATTTTTCTACGTTCACTTTAAAATGTTCCTTTTTGACATGTATATTAAATGCACCAAAGATTTAGCTTTCAGTGTATGCCAGTTACCAGCAGAAAATGTGGCCTGAGTTGGGTGCTACACACAACAGTAGTTCTACCATTCATGTAAAAGCTGCACTATTCCCAATCATATAGCAACTTCTATGATATTACGCATTATCAAAAAGTGATGATATTGAGAGAAAAATACAGATGTCAGAGAAAAATACATATACAGGCTGTATATGTAGTTTTTGGTGAGAAGGGAAAAAAATCAGAAATAAATATAATTCTCAGAACAACATCTTAATTTCAGTGGAGAGAAAGCAAAGGACGTTGGCAAGGATGATGGATGGAGCCAAGGTAGAATAGTCTTCTATGCGTTGACTCATAACCATGTGAACTGGGAAAGGAAGTTGAGAAATTCCCCCAAGAGAACCACGGGATTTCTCCCTGGGGTATTCTGTGCTGAGAATGTGGAATAAATGTTACACCAATTTCTTCTCATACTAACATCAAAATTTCTCTGACTCTGGGTCTACGGTCAACTTTGAGACACAAAATATCAACAGCTACAAAATATACTAGGACTTGAGGATCTAGTTTCTATCTGAGGCTAGGATTAAACACCCAGGTCAAGTTGAGTGAGTGAAACAAATTTCAATATACTTCTATTTATTTATTTATGATCTATACTCAGTAATGCTTACATTGAAATCTGAGAGGATATATTCAACTCTCAATGATTAAAGCAAAGACTCAAGAGGTGGTTGCAAGTCTGAAGTTATAGATACTGAATTTGAAGAAAAAAAAGGGAAGGGAAGACAACAGTCTAAGCCCATCATTCACGTATTTGGGCTATAAGGTGAAATACAATCAGATACTTTAGAACAATAAAAATATTAGCAAAAAGTAAGAAAGTAGCATTTCCAGCCACACACACCTGGTGCTTAATTGGGTATCTGGGTTTTTTTAGCCACTACAGATAGAGAAAATGCTCAGCACAAAATGAAAGAGGGTGGGACAAAAAGTATTAGCAATGTACTGTCAAACATCAAAGCTCATCTAGAATTTCCCTTGAATCAGGCCTTTTCTTAAAATAAGGCACATGCATCCAAGGCTCTGTGGGATGACAGCATAAAGTCCAGACCAATTCATGGTGGAAGAAAACACACATGTGAAGAAGGTTGTCCCGCATTTTACCAAGCCATGTTGCTGCCATCTCTAATTTTGTGGAACTCTTTCTTGCCTTTCTGTGCATTTCTCTCCCCACAATTTCCGCAGTTTCCAGAACCCACAGCTTTTCCTCACTCCCCACTCAAGCCACTGCTGGCAGAACACATGATTAGACTAAAACCAAACTCAGATGCTGAAGTTAGAGGCGGCCCATCATGGAAGGAACACGGTCTACTTCCATCTTTCGGTAAACCTTTTAAACTAGAGGGGGAGACTTCTTTAGGAAAGAATAACTAGAACATAACATGCCCAGGAATCCACGACATTTATTTCCATGTAATGGGAATTGAGTCAAGTGTTATTTGGTACTCATAATTATTTCTATGAGTCGGATATAAAATCACATTACTCAGAAACCTGGATTCTATCTTCCCCTTGTAAATACATAATTAAAGCTTTAACTTGGAAGAGAAGCCTTTGCTTGTAGAAAGAAATAAAAGTGTATTTTAGTTTGAAATTGTAATCACATCAGTTTTATGACCATCAGCTGTATTCACTATCAAATATTTATCTTGACAGCTATTTTTATGCTACATTTTAAACTCATGCGTGATTGATCTAAACAGTCATCTTGGTTCCTCCAGAATAAGGCTCAGGACACAGCTGACAGAGGAAGAAACACTGCAAGGGTTGGTGTTTTCATTGGAGTAGAAGTCACTTCCATGTTTAAGTTAAAAGAATATCGACACAAACTATTTTGTTACTTATTTTTTCACTAATCCACAATAGTGGCTTTGTTTTATCAGAAGGGAATTCTTTATCCAAATTTGTGGTCAATTATTGTTTCTTTTAAAATACCATTATTTTGAATTCTGGTTATAAACAAACTAAAAAATATCCTTTTTCTCCTCGAAGGTTAAATATTGAACTAGCATCTCTAGAAGAAAATAAAGTTTCTGGGAGCAGTAGCTTTGTGTTAATTGCCAAAACAAAATTGAATGGTTGACACATAGTATTAAAAGTGGATATAAATATTCTAGTTTCACTATATTACTATATTTGAAAATCAGAATGGGCGGTTTGAATTTCTTCTGGTAGCTTTAGTTACTTTGCACATATTTGAGACACTTATACAAAGTACTTCCTATTTTAGTCTAGATCAAATACAGTATTTTTCATGTTGCTTGAACATACAGGAGGAAAGCTTTCCACTGCTTCCATCACCATCCCCTGAGAAATGGGCCACATTTTACAACCACTGCATTAAAAATACTAATTGTAGGCTTGGATTAATGGAACTACAAGACAAAGCACAATTTAGGTAAACGGAATCAAGTTTACTAACCTAAAATGCAAAACCACAAAGTACTGTCAGGATCCGGGCAGAGAAACAAGTAACACTTTCCAAGAGAGAGGTACAAGCTTCCGAACCCCAAAATCCACACCAAGATTAAACAGATGAGAATAAAGCATCAGAAAGAATAAGACCTTTACTTTGTCTGAAAGTCCAGCTTCCAGGCCTGGACCTCAAGGGCCAGATTCATAAACAGATGTAACTTTTTTGCAGATGCTGAAATAATTCACCACATAGGCAACAGTAAATTGGAGACCACTTCTTCTGGTCTTAGAAACCTCGTAATATCTGAATTTTGCAATAAAGGTGTAACTGCACAGGGTGGCCCAGCATGCTTAGGCATGAACACAGTTCTCATTGATAAGTCTCACCTCTCCAGACTAACCCAGATTGACCAGGGCATATTGGTCAGTGCCACGCAACAAGGAGAAAAGTCAGTTACGCAGTTACTCTCTGAGAGTCATGCTAGTTGAAGAGAAAAATTAGCAAGAAAGGAACAATGCCACATTTCACATTGAGAAGAAAAGAAAGTAGAAAAGGAAAACTGTTTCTTTGGATCTCACACACTAGACACACGTCCCTCTTTCATTTATCTTAATAAATTTTGAGCACTTGTTTCAAGCCTTGTACTGTTCTAGAAGCTGAGGAAAGAATTGTGTGCAAAAAGAAACATTGCTCAAATCAAGTTGACATCCTACTGGGGTTATCTTCTGTGTCACCTCAAGGTTATTGGATGTAGGGGGAAAAAACTATTTACTAGACAGATTTTCGGGAAAGCTATCAAAGCTATGAGGAGTGAACATGTGGGAGATGAGAGAATGTTCAGGTACAAAATTTTAGTGTTTCCCATGGGCCTATTTGTTAACTTGTACTGAAAGTTTTAGAAACTTTAAAATAGAAATAACTCATAATACACAGAAAGTCATGGGGGACAGGGAGAGGTTAGCAGAAAATTACTTAAAGCCAGAGAGTATCAGATTTCTTTCTGTAGGAGGATAACCATTCTTAAAATTATTGTTAGTTAATTATGATCTTCTTGCAGACTCCTCAGTGTCTCTCTCGAATGTAGTCAGAGGTGATGAATAATGTGTGTGACTGAAGTCGTGGTGCTAGAAGCAACAAGGAGTAAATTGTGGAAAGCTTCTTCTCTCTAAAGCATTCAAACTTACTGTTTAAGAACATGGTGCAGGTTAAATTTGGCCCAAGGGTTACCAAATTACAGCCTCTGCCACAGTACTATGAAAATCTATGCTTTTTAAATGATAAAAATAGTAATAATCATTATTGTCATTTTTCATCAGAGAGTATTATTAGTGCACCTCTCTTATTTTTTGCCACCCAGAATCCAGTTACCCTTCCTTTCATGATTATAACCTATTTTTTCCTGAGTGGATGGCAACCAATGCATCCCCTAATTTCTAACCACATACTTTGAGTAAGCCTCCATCCCAGGAAGAGATGGAGCATTTGGGCCTAAGCCAAGAAAAGCATTATAATTACCTCAGAAGGGGTGATTGGTTTTGTAAGGACATGACCCAGTTAGACCTAGTGAGATGCAGTAAACTCTTATAAACCTGTTATTTGTGGAAAATAGATTTTGCTTTTTATGTTTGATGTGAAAATGGGGCATTGTAAGGTCTAAAGCTGTTCCCGTCATCCTAGGACTGTGAAGGTAGAGCCTGTATGAATAAACATCACCGGAGTTTACAGATTTGGGTTTCCATGGCAATTTAATATCTCTGTGGCACAATTTTCTACTCTAAAGTCAAGGGGGATGGTCTAGATCAGTGACTCTTAAAGTTTTCTACCTACAGAGAAAAATAAATACTTACTCTCAAAGGGTGATGCAGTATAACTCCAAACAGCCTGTCATCAGTGGAAATTTGATTCAATTTTATGTTCTGCTTTAAATATAGGCACTTCAAAATTGTCATAATATTTATTTCAATATAAACATAATTCTCCATGAAGACCTGATGTGCCAGGAAGATGGGCGATGGCTGCGTTTCTTCGGGAGCTTCCTCTAGCCCCTGGCCCATCACTCTTGCCTTGAGGGCATTGAGAAACATGGGGGGCACATCTACTAAAGAAATGCCCACCATTAAAAGTCTGTTAAATTGCTTTTTTGAACACTTGACCTTAAAGATGCCCTACAAACTATTTACATGTAAAAGAGTGATATCATTGAGCTTTCCTGTAATTCAAATTAATAAAACATTACCAAATAATTATTTCTTCAGAATTCAAATGGGTCCTCTTTTTCTCTTTTTCTACTTCTCCCTGTCACTACTATTCTGCTCCCTTGCCGTTTTGTTTTTGTTTTTGTTTTTTATCCCATTTTGGATAAAAATTATAAATTAAAATTATAATATGAATTTGAAGATTGCCACTCAGCTAGCATAAACAAGCAACCCTGTCTCTCCTTATCCAACATACTAATATATGTATTGTTTTCTTAAATGCAAATGCCTTAGGCTTTTACAAGTTAACAGGCTGTTTCACCCTCCTCATTCCCACCAAAGGAAGCTAAACAAACAAGGGAGGGTGGATGAGAACAAAACATGTTTTTACTTCCAGGAGGGCTTTATGTGAAAGTGTCCAGCTCTGAGGATGCAGTATGAGTCCTGCCAAGCTTCAGGCAAAGCACCCTCCAAAAACCTGAGGACATTCTGCTAACGTGGGGAGTAATTGTGGAAACAACATGTTACAGAGACACTGAAAACTAATCCTGGATTTTCCAGTGTAATGTACATTTGCTGGAACATTCAACTCTTCCCAGGCAGAAGTCAGAATGTTTATAGCTTTCAGCCTCACTGTTTGTAAATGGAAAGCTGAGCTCAGAATTCATAATAACTGATTAAGCTGCTGTTTTTTACCCAACCTTAGCAGGGGAAAAAGCAGTGGGTTCTCATACTGAACCATAAACACATGTTATGTTATGTGTAATAAATTCCCTAACATTGTACTTTTCTTGAAGGGGAGAATGAGGGATATAATAGAACATTTTTAACTAAAAGCTAAAAGAGACTGTCTAGTTGGCATATCAAGTTAGAAATGAAAAGAAATCCATTTAAGTACTGTAGCATATGTATTTCATGGGCTAGCATCATAGAATACTGAAGTTAGAAGAGCTGCAGAAGTACCTAATCCAAAATTCTTTCTTTACAAAAGACAAAACTGAAAACCAATGAAGCGAAATGATTTAAAATCACATAGAGAGTTAGTGTCAACACAGATAATAGGCTCAATTCTCCTGATTTCTAATGCAGCAGACACTGATGGTAACTACTGATCAGTGCCACATATCATACAGGTCATGTCACAGCATTCTGAAACATGTAAGTTCTTTTTCCCACTGTCTTGACGACTTTAGACCTAGGTATGTAGCCTTTACCATCATGTGGGACTTTGTTTATGGAAACGGCCTTGCCCCACCTCCTCATGGCCTGAGAATGAATGCCTTTGGCTAAGTAAGAAAGCTCAGAAAATATCTGTGAGTACGTCTGATTTTGATGAGTCAAGAAGAAAACTATTGATTATGAGCTAGGAATAAAAACAGTGGGTCAAAATATAGTAACCACTTTTCTGGTTTCTTATATTTGATGCTTTGACATCTTGGAGACTTGCAGACTCTGGATAGACTGACCCTAGTTAATTCTTAGAGATAGGAAAAGACTGGCTTATGAGTGCACCTTTCATATGCCAAATAACCAATCCAGAGCCCACATCTCAACCACCTTCTTTATTAGCCCTTTACACTGAGGACCACTGTCCACCTGCCCTAATCACTCCAGACCCAGATACCAGACAACTAGGGACAGCCCGTAGATCCTATAGCGCACTGAAATTACTCGAACTCATCAATACCAAACCTGTTTGCCCTTCCTTGCCAGTCGCTTCCTATGGAAACCATAATAAAGACTTTTGTCCACATTTTCCCCTCACTCCCTCTGTCTCCTGATGCCAGTGCTTCCCCGGGGTGGCCGGGTGTGGCGTGGTATACCCCTTCCTCCTGGAACTGTGAATAACAAACTGTCTTTTCAATGGCAACCATCTCCTAACCTGGTCACCTGCATAATAATAACAAAACCTACATTTTGAAACACAGAGGTCAAAAGCCAAGAAAATTAAAGGTGCCACAATCAGAGATAGGTTTGAAGCAAGCAAGAACAAACAAGAGATAAGTCACAAGTAGGGATAATGTGGCAAATGTCTAGCTCAGAAGGAACTCACGCAAACCCAGAATACTGATGGGAGTATGCCTTTGGTGCCCTCCTGCTGATATGGGAGGGTTGCCTTAAAGTGTTAAAGTGACACATCAACAAGTTCCTCCTGAACACATGCTTAATAAGTGGCATGTGAGCACTTGAACATTCCTAGACACAGACTCACTATGCAGCGTTCCCATGACCGGCGCCCTAGTTCCAGTCCATAGCAGAAAGCTGAAACAGCCTCTTACTCATCTCTGCTTTTTTTTTTCCCACCCTTATTTAATTCATCTATTCTATCCCTTCTAAGTTACAGCTTGAATGTTCGTAAGAATCTTCCATAGCTCCTCATATCTTCCTCATTTAAACTGAAGCCTCGCCATTACAGTCAGAACTTTCCAAACGGTGTCTCCAGCCTGTCCTCTAGTCCTGACTTCCACACTTCTGTTACATTCCCTACAATGTGGCAAAATTAAAGTATTCACTGTCCATAGCACATTATTCCCATGCACTGAACCACTTCATTACAAGAAAAACCACAAAATATATTTTACAACACTGATTTTGGACATAAACATACCTGGATTTGAATTCTTGGCCACAAACTGTGGTGTGATCTTGGCACTCTCAGTCCTTTTTTTGCTCATGACAAATAGATTTCATAATATATATGTCATAGGATGATTAAAGAGGTTAAACGAGATAGTACATGTAAAGATGTCAGCACAATTTTGGTGTAAATTAACACTAGTTAACATAGGCTATTTTATCGTTGCTCACCTTAAGCATATTAGAGTTTTCAAAGTATGTCAGATACATAATGACATTTGCTACTCATGAAGTTCTAACATGTATTATAACTGTTGCCGTTTTACAGATGAAAAACCTCAGACTCAAGAGAAGTGACTTGCTCCATGTCATATAATCAGGTAAGAATTACAAAAGTTCTCTCTTTTTTTTTTTTTTTTTTCTGAGACAGAATTTCACTCTTGTTGCCCAGGCTGGAGTACAATGGCGTGATCTCGGCTCATGGCAACCTCCGCCTCCCAGGTTGGTTCAAGCAATTCTCCTGCTTCAGCCTCCCAAGTAGCTGGGATTACAGGTATGCACCACCATGACCAGCTAAATTTGTATTTTTAGTACAGATGGGGGTATCATCATGTTGGCTAGGCTGGTCACGAACTCTTGACCTCAGGTGATCCACCAGCCTCGGTCTCCCAAAGTGCTGGGATTACAGGAGTGAGCCACTGCGTCTGGCCTAAAACAGTTCTTCACCTGCTTCTTACTTTCATTCTTTTCTTCTCTACATTGCATATGACATGATACCATATAAAGTCATTTAATGAAACGAATGGAAATAGTCATGTTTTATTCTCACAGTACCTAAGAATTAAGAAGAAATTTTTTAAAAACTTAGTTTACTGATTATTTGCATGTGCCTAACACTGCGTTAAGAGTTTTACATAAATTTTTATGATTTAAATATAACAACACATCTGCAAGTTATATACTATTACAATATTTTCAGGTGAGAAAATGAAAACTTACAGAGATTAACTTGTTCATATCACACAGGTAGCAACTGACAACACTGTACTCATCTAAGACAAAAGCCAACATACTTAAACACTAGATTAAGTTGCTATTCAAATTAGGTATGTAATTAATTTCTATTGAATCAAATTTTAAATGACATATGGAAAATAAAACTGCCTTGCTCTGTAGTAGAGGGAAAAATAATGAGATTTTCTAGAAAACTGATTTGTGTGTGTTTGTGCCTGTGTGTGTGTGAGTAAAACAGATAAATAGATGATAGATGATAGATAGATAGATAGATAGATAGATAGATAGATAGATAGATAGATAGATAGACAGACATTGTGCCCAAGCGTATAAACATGTTTCAATAAGCACTCTTTCTTTTAACAATAATAGAAATCCAATTTAAGCCAAGCACATGGATATTTGGAGGGTGGGAGGGAAGACAATCTTCCAGCCTCATTTGCCACTAGCTGTAACCCTGTGGAAAGTTCTGATCAATGGAGTGTTAGGAGAGAAGATGTAAATAACTTATAAGATACACCTTAAATGTGAGTGCTAGTCACTTTTTTTCCCTTTCTTCTACCCTGCTTAGATCATGAATGTGATGAATGGAGGTAAAATGTAGATTAGGTGAATGAAAATTGCTCCTTAAGGGTGGCATTGTGGACACCTCAAAGTAGCCTGAGTCCCAGACAACTGTATGCCCCGAACGTTCTAGATCCTAACTTTACATGAGAAAAAAATAAGTGTCTATCTGTTTAAACCACTGTTATTTTGGTTCTCTATTACATACAGCTAGACAAATTATAACAATTCTTATATCTTAATTATTTACTTACGTATAAACCAAAGCTGAGAACAGAAAGAAGGAAACAATTGAAATATTTTTTGAGGGACTTATGGGTTAAGTGTCTAGCCATAGACTTAAGAAATTTCAGAGCTAAGAGGGACATTAACAGTAATCTAATCTATTCACAGATGCAACCCTCAAATCTACTGTCCAAAATTATGAAATCCAGTCATGGGGGTAAGCTAAATTAGATGTATCTAAAATAAAGTGTTAATTTTCATAGTTGTCAGAGCCACATCTATGTAGTTAAGTATTCATCACTTGGATTGAAAATATACAGGGCCCTGATACTTGCCTAAAATGTACTGAGTCTATACGAAGTGATACAGGAAGGACAAACAACTGAAGTCATTGCAGGAGTTCAATGGGAGATATTAATCAAAAGAAGATTGCCAAATGGGCACATAAATTGACCACTATGGACCAGGCACAGTGGTTCACATCTGTAATTCCAGCACTTTGGGTGGCTGAGGCAGGAGGATCAGTTGAGTCCAGAAGGTCCAGTTGAGTCCAGGAGGTCAAGACCAGTCTGGGCACAATAGCAAGACCCCTTCTCTACAAAAAAAGTACCACTATGCTATACCTAAGATCCTTCATTATCTTCATTTAGTTAATCTAACCTGGAATACTTTGTCTCAAATCCTGGAGACTTGAGGAAGCATTTTCTCCCACACATCCTAATTACACATTTTCAATGACTTCTATCATGGGAAGTAGGATCACATCACTTGAGACTCATCATGGTTTTTAAAATATGCATTTTAGAAGAATTGCATTTGCATAGTTACGCAACATTGGGAGTGAAGTCATTGTTGCTGTACAAAGTGAATTGCGGTTTATTCTCATGTTTATGCTAACTGTTCAAAAGGAAAGCAAACAAATTAAAGGTGCTGACACATTGATAATGTCTTCCTCAGCAGAAAGTTCAACACCATACTCCTAAGCATTGTTACTCAGCATCTGCCCAGAGGCCTGACAAAGTGTAATACCCAGACACTAGGCAGAGATCCCAAGGATGGTAAGACATGTTACTTCCATCTGTTCCTTAAGGGGTGGGGTTGGGTAAGAGGCAAACAAGTTGCCCCATGAACAACCAGGATTTTTCTGTTTGACTCCTGAATTAAGCCCACCCCTCACCTGTACCCAACCCCACACTACCAAAGGAAGGCATCCCCCTCCATCTTCCTGAAAATACCCTAAGAATCCGATCAAAAATGGACAATTTAAAAGATGCTCTAAAGTCTGTTAAGAATTGAGTTTTCTTCATCTAACATAATTGCTTTCTCAAGCATTTTCTTCTTTTAAGCCATAATTAGAATGTTCTATTGAAATAGAAATACACTGTTGCAAAATGTACTTTTACAAACAAAAGCAGGACTGCCTGGGAAGTTTTGCAAGATTGTATTCACCATTGGTTATGTACTCACAAACAATGTTGTTATGACCTATCAAATGTATTTTACTCCTGAAGTACTTAAAATAATTTATGGAAGATACACTAAAACTTACAAGAAACACAAATATTTTATTGCATATCACTATATTAAGTGTGTTTACCATTAATGGTAAATATACTCACCATTGTACTTACCATTGTTTTTGTATTTTACCAATACAATTAATTTTCATGTTTTACCAATACAATTTTACCAGTTAATGGTAAGTGTACTTACCAATATACTTACCAATCAATGGTAAGTGTACTTACCAACATACTTACCAATTAATGGTAAGTGTACTTGCCAATATACTTACCAATTAATGGTAAGTGTACTTACCATAGTTTTTGTATTTTAAGGAAAGTAACACTAACTCTTCAGCAAAATAAAATTTGTTACTTAATAAATATTCTAAGCCTAATTATTTGGTTGAAGTTAAGTATATTTTATAACTTTTTCTCCTGGAAATACTTGCTCATTATAAAAAATACGTAAAATACAAGTAAGTATAAAGAGAAATAAAACTCACTTCACTCTAATCCCATAATATACATAAAGTAAACATTCAGGTATATTTTACACAAATTTAATATATCCCTTTATTTTATATTTAAAATTATATCACAAGCATTTATCTATGTTTTAAGACATTTTCTGTTGCTCATGATATGTCTTTGCATTCTCTTTTGCTCCATGGACTATATTTTGTTTGGTTTTAACTCAAGTTTCTTGAAAAATATCTGCTGGTACTAGTGGTTAATTTAAGGAATCTTCTAAGACAAGGGAATTTTAATATATCTTGAAACAAAGAAAGTGAAAACACAACATAATAAAGCTTATAGAATGCAGCAAAAACAGTACTAAGAGGAAAGTTTCTAACAATAAAAACCTACATTAGGCCAGGCGCGATGGCTCATGCCTGTAATCCCAGCACTTTGGGAGGCCGAGGCAGGCAGATCACCTGAGGTCGGGGGTTCGAGACCAGCCTGACCATCATGGAGAAACCCTGTCTCTACTGAAAAAAACAAAAAATTAGCTGGGTGTGGTGGCACATGCCTGTAATCCCAGCTACTTGGGAGGCGGAGGCAGAAGAGTCACTTGAACCTGGGAGGCGGAGGTTATGGTGATCTGAGATTGTGCCATTGCACTCTAGCCTGGGCAACAAGAGTGAAACTCCATCAAAAAAAAAAAAGAGAGAGAAAGATACTGAGTAAACAAGTCAATTTCACACCTCAAGGAACAAGAAAAAGAACAAGCTGAGCCAAAAGTTAGCAGAGGAAAAGAAATTATAAAGAATAGGGCAGAAACAAATCAAACAGAAAATAGAAAAATAAAACTAAGTGTTGTGTTTTTTTAAGATAAGCAATGTTGACAAACTCTTAACTATACTAAGAAAAAAAAGAGAAAAGACAAATAAAATCAGGAATGAAAGAGAAGACATTACAGCAGATGCCTCAGAATAAAAAGGATCGGGGGAAAACAATAAACAATTACATTCCAAGTTGGATAACCTAGAAGAAATGGATAAATTTCTAGAAACATACAAGACTGAATCATAAAGAGATTTGAAAATCTGAACAGACCTACTAAGGCTATTGAATCAATAATCTGAAACCTCCTAACAAAGAAAAGGCCAAGACCAAAAGCCTTCATGGTTAAATTCTGCCAAACATTTAAAGAAGAATTAATGTCAATCCATCTTAAGCTCTTCCAAAAAACAGAGGAGGAAACACTCCCAAAGTCATTTTATGAGGCCAGCATCACTGTGACACCAAAGGCAGAAACAGATAACACAAGTAAAGAAAACTTCATGACAATATCCCAAATAAACACATATGTAAAGTTCCCCAATAAAATGGTTGCAAATCAGATTCAACAGCACATTAAAAGGATTACATACCAAGACAAAGTGGGATTTATCCTTGGGATGCAAGGATGGTTGAATACACACAAATCTATCAATGTGATACACCACAGTAACAGAATAAAGGACAAAAACCATATGACCACCTCAAATAGGTGTAGAAAAAGCATTTGACAAAGTTCAACATCCCAAACTCTCAACAAAATAGTTATAGAAGAAAATTTCTTCAACACAATAAGACCCATATTTAAAAAAAAAAACAAAAACCTACAGCTAATATTATAATCAATGGGGAAAAACTGACACCTTTTTCTCTAAGATCTAGTACAAGGCAAGGTTGTCGACTCTTGCCACTTCTATTCAGTATAGCACTGGAAGTCCTGGCCAGAGCAATCAGGCAAGAAAAAAAGATAAAAGGCATACAAATGGAAAAGAAAGAAGTAACTATCTTGGCACATGACCTGATCATGTATGTAGAAAACTCTAAAGACTCAAAAACAAGAAAAAAAAAACCTGTTAGAACTACTAAAGAATCACCAAAATTTTAGGATATAAAATCAACATACAAAAATGGGTGGCATTTCTAATCACTAACAATGAACTATTTGAAAAGGGAAATTAAGAAAACAATCCAATCACAATAGCATCGAAAATAATAAAATATTTAGGAATAAACTTAACCAAATAGATGACACATTTGTACACTGAAAATTAGAAAACATTGATGAAGGAAATTAAAGGAGACAGATAAGTTGAAAGTTATCCTATATTTATGAATTGGAAGAATTAATGGTATTAAAATGCCCGTACTACCCAAGTGATGTACAGATTCAATACAATCCTTATCAAAGTCCTAATGGCATTCTTTAGAGAAGTAGAAAAAACAATCCTAAAATTTACAAAGGACCACAGCCCCAAATGGCCAAAGCAATCAATAAACGGCTGGAAAAACTAGATCCCCACATGCAGAAAAATGAAATTAGGCCTTTATCTCATACCATATACAAAAATTAACTCAAAACATATTTTAGACTTAAATACAGACTTAAATGTAAGACCTGAAATCCATAAAACCACCAGAAGGAAACACAAGGAGAAAGCTTCTAGAAATTAGTTTTGACAACCATTTTTTTATAATACACCAAAAACACAGGAAAAAATTCAAAACTAGACAAGCGGGATTGCATCAAACTAAAAATCTGTACAACAAAGGGAACCATCGACAGAATGAAAAAGCAACCTACAGTATTGGAGAAAATATTTGTAAACCATATCTCTAATAAGGGGTTAATATCCCTTAATATTTGTTAATATTTGTAAACCGTATCTCTAACAAAGGGTTCATATATAAAGAACTCATACAACTCAATAGCAAAAAATAAGCAAATAATTTGATTTAAAAATGGGCACAGCACCTGAATAGACATTTCTGCAAAGACGACATACAAATGACCAACAAGTATATGAAAAAATGCTCAACATCAATCATTAGGGAAATGCAAATTGAAACCAAAATGAGATATCACCTCACACCTATTAGAATAGTTATTATCAAAAAGACAAAAGGTAACATGTTGGTGAGGATGTGGATGGAGAAAAGGGAACTCATATGCTGTTGGTGGAAATGTAAATTGGTACATTTGAAAAACAGTATAGAGATTCCTCAGAAAATTAAACATATAACTACCATATCATTCAGTAATCCTACTGCTGAGTATATATCCAGTATAATCAGTATCTCAAAGAGATATCTGCATTTCCATGTGGATTTCAGCCTATTCACACTAGCCAAAATATGGAAACAACCAAAATGCCTGTTGTCAGATAAATGCATAAAGAAAATGTTACACACACACACACACACACACACACTCTCATATACACACAGTGGAATATCATTCAGCCTTAATAAAGGACATCTTGCCATTCGTAATAGCATGGATGAACCTAAAGAACATTATGTTAGGTGAAATAAGTCAGATACAAGAAAACAAATACTGCCTCATTTCACTCATATGTGGTATCCCAAATAGTCAAACTCACAAGAGAGAGTAAAATGTGGTTTCCAAGGTTTGCGCCTGACAGAAATGGGGACATGTTCATCAAATGGCACAAAGTTTCAGTCATGAATTAATGGTGAATATAGCTAGCAGTACTCTATATTCGAAAGTTGCTAAGAAGGTAGATCTCAAGTGTTGTTACCATAAAAACAAAGACCACGCCACTGCTCCAGCCCAGGCGATAGAGTGAGACTCAGTCTCAAAAAGAAAACGGTAACTTTGTGGCTTTGTGGAGTGATGGATATGCTAATTAGCTTGATTGTGCTGATCATTCCACAATGTTTACATACATCAAAACATCAAGTTGTATGCTTTAAATGAATACAATTTTTGTCAATTTACCTTGATAAAGCTTGATAAAATAATTTCATCATAGTGCTCTGTCAAAAGAAAGAATAAACGAACATCATTTAAGTGACTCCCTTGTATGGTAAAAAAAAGAAAAGAAAAAAATAAAAAAAGGAATATTTAGGTTCCCTCTGCCCCTTCCTATAATGGTAGTTTCATAATGTTGGCAAGGCTGACCTATGGAGCTTGGAACTCCCTTTCCTGTATGTTCCTGGACAAGATACCATGGGCAGAATTGAAGGATGCAGTTTTAGTTGACACACATTGTCATTTATAAGCTGCCTCACTTCTTGGTGTGAGACAGTGGCTACGCCTGAAATTGCTCTACCTTCATCTAGATCCTCCTTCAGCTTCTCCAACTCCTGGGCCAGACCAGGTGTGTATGTTTAGCTCTGTTGATGAAGAGCCCTGGTTTCTGCAAGACAACTACACTGTCTAGTTCAGAGGCTCAAACATGACTGGTTTCAGTCCATCCTAGTGGCTCCAACTCATGTTTCTGGATTTCAGGTCATTGGGTGTTTTTCAACAGATTTATTAAACTATACATTATTTACCATAAAAATCACCCATTATAAGGGTAAATTTCATTAACTTTTAGTAAATATATGGAATTGTGCAACCACCAAAATAATTCAATTTTAGAATATTTCTATCACCCCCCCCCCAAAAAAAATTTCCTTAAGCTCATTTGCAGCAAACTGCTTTTCCAACCATCAGCTGTAGGCAGCCACTTATCTGTTTTACTGTCTCTGTAAATGTGACTTTTCTGGATTTTTCATGTAAATGGCATCTTGCAAATACAGTAGTTTGTGTCTGACATCTCTCATCTAGTATAGTGGCTTTGAGGTTCATCCATGTTTTAATATATATCAATATTTTGTCCTTTTTTATTGTCTGCAAATGCTTTATATATTTTGCTTATACATTGATCAGTTGATAAGACATTTGAAATGTTTCCAGTTTTTCTCTATTTTGATTAAGGCTGCTAGGAACATTTGTGTTCAAGTCTTTTTGTGAATATATGTTTTCATATCTCTACTTGGGTAGATTCACCAGGAACCGGTTGTTGAATTCTATGGTAAGTTTTTATATAACCATTTATGAAACTGCCAACCTGATTTCCACAGTGGCTGTACCATTTTGCATTCTCCCAACAATGTATAAGGGTTTCTGTTTCTCCACATATAGTCAATATTTCTTATTGACTTTCTTTCTTTATTATAGCCATTCTAATAGATGTGTATTGGTATTTCATTGTTTTTTGCTTTACATTTCTCTATTTATGATCATTGAGTACCTCTTCATATTTTTACTAGATATTTGTATGTCTTCTTTGATGAGATGCCTATTCAAGTCTTTTGCCCATTTTTAAAACTTGGTTATTTTCATAGTGATTGAGTTGTAAGATTTCTTTATATATTTCAGATGCAAATTATTTATCATATATATGATTTGAAAATGTTTTCTCTTGTCTGTGGCTCGCGTGTCTTTGGAAGCACAAAAGTTTTACATTTTTATAATATCTTTTTTTCCTTCATGGTTTGTGCTTTTTATTTCATTGCTAAGAACTCTGTGCCTAACCCAAAATCATAAAGATTCTCTCCTATGTGTTCTTCCAGAAGTTTCATTTTTATATTTAGCTGTATCATTCATTTTTATTTAATTTTTGTTCATGGTGTGAGGTAAGGATCCAAGTTTTTTTTTTTTTTTGCCTATAGATATACAATGGTCCAAGAATCATTTCTTGAAATTTGTATTGTTTCATTCATTGCCTTGCCTTGGCACCTTTGTTCCAGCCTGTTCTGGCTCGCTCTCACTTTACAACAATCTTTGCTTCCTGAATGCCTGTTGTAAGGACATCAAACTACAATATTAGACATATAGAGCAGCTCCCGCAACGGTATAAGATCAAACCCTTAATAGATATAGGTACATGATTGATAGGTAGGTAGGTAGGTAGGTAGGTAGGTAGGTAGATAGATAGATAGATAGATAGATAGATAGATAGATAAAGAGAGATAAGAATATTCCTTAGTGGTCTGCTTCTTTGAATCCTGACTGATAAACTAACCAAAGTGTGCAATGCTTATGAATATGTCTGGGATTTTCAACTGCAGGCTTTTGTCTTAAACATTATTCAGCCATCAAAGACTCACTATTTGTATTCAGAGTTATAAATATTCTTTAACTACTAATTAAGCATGACTCTAAATTCAACTGACTTTACTGTTCATATCTAAGATCTTTAATTTGGCACCTTCCAATTCTTGAGATGTTAAATTTATTTAATTTTTTAAGTATATGTGGGTGGTAAGTTGTTTTATGCCATCCATATCTGAGAGTGTCTTTCTGTTGAATTTATGCATAAATAAAAATTCACTTGTGTGTTAAATCCTTGACTTCAGGAATGTGTTTTGCTTCCATGGAAAAACTTCAGTAAACATATATAATTATTGCCTCATTCCTTTTACAATAAATTACTGACTCTCCTCTTTCATGACCTAAATGTAGATAATATGAGAAAAGTTTATAACTTCACATCAACATCACTTAATCCTAAAGTAATTCTTCTTAAAATTCTCCCTTTTAATGCCAAAATATCAGGGTAAATCCAGTACTAGTCAGCATTAAGCATTATCTATGACTTTTTAGAAACAATGGTTAAAACACTGGCACAAATCATGGGAAACAGCTCATGAGTTCATTTCTGTATAATAAGTCGTAAGTTGTCCACAGTCTGACTGAATCTTATTTGTAAACAAATTATGTGAAACAATTCCAAAAGAACAAGATGTATTTTGTTCACTGGTAGAAGTGCCTGCATCTAAATTCCTGCTCAAGTTTAAAAACAAATTATTACACAGTTAAAATTTATTAAATTAATTTCTTGGTTTATCACTTCCTCTTCCTACATAATTCCCTGCAATTCTTTCTCTATGGATAAAATTATTTTAATAAATTGTATTTTATAATATTGGATTTATACAAAATATATATATATATATATATATATATATATATATATATATATATATGTTGGCTATAAGGCAGAATGAATACTTAAATGAATATTTGTGCGTCCAGTCCTTCACCCCACTTAAGATCTGGGACATTGTATCTGCCTGTGGGTTGTCCTTGTTTCCCATCCCCAAATCCCCACCACTCTGGATTTTGTGTCTGACATTCTATTTCCTTTTTTAAATTACTCTTACTGCAGTAATTTTCATTTACAATTTAATTCATTAGTTTTATTTACTGAGTTTTCACAAATGTTTAATCACCACCACAATCATAAAAAAGATTTCCATCACCCTGAGAAAATGTCTCCTCGTCTTTATAGTCAGTTTATTCTCCTGACCCTCTGGCTCCTGGCAAACACTGACCTGTTTTCTGTCCTTCTTATTTAGCCTTTTCTTGAATGTCATATAAATGGAACTTACAACATACAGTATAGCCTTTTGTGTCCAATCTATTTCACTTACTATAATGATCCTGAGATTCATCCCTGTTTGTGTGTGTACCATAGTACCTTTTTATTGCTGAGTAGCATTCCATTGTATGGATAGACCATAAATTGTTTATCTATTTACCAGTTGATGATGATTTGGGTTGTTTCCATTGTGGGCTATTAGGAATAAAGTTGCTATGAGCATTGAATACAAGTGTTTGTACTGGATACAATTTCATTTATCTTGTTTTCATTTCTTATTCCTGGAGGTGGAATTCCTGGTCAATATTATAAGTATATCTTTAACTTTATAAGAAACTGCTAACCTGTTTTCCAAAGTTGCTATGCCACTTAATTTATTACTTTTTAAAAAATACAACTCCATCGTATGCCTATGTATCCCTAGGCAATGATTTTAGCTTTGTCTGTTTTAGAGCTTTATAAAATAGTATAACAATGTGGTCTTTTTTTCTCTGTCTTTTCTTCACTTAATCTTACACTTCTTATTGTCACCATCTTGTTACATATAGTCCTTAGTTCTGTCTTGTTCACTGCTGTATCATATTTGACTACGTAAACATGCCATGATTTGTTTTTTCATTCTATATGTGCCTATTAAATGTTTTCGAATTGTATTTGTCAATTCCATATGCTTGTGAAAATTTATGTTTCTATAACCTATCAACTTTGAGACATAATATATTGAAATCCGCCACTATAATAATTTTTATTTTTCCAGATGTTTCTGTTAATTTTCAATTTATACACTTTGAAGATATTTTCTTAAGCGCACATGATTAGAATTGTTGCAGTTATGGTAAATTAAAATGTTTATCACTAAGTAGTATCTCTCTGTACATCTTGTCAGTCTTTTTAATCATAAAGTTTATTTTTTCTGACATTAATATAATTATTCCAGCTTCTTTTTTCCTGAAAAATATTTTTCCAGTTTTTTATGTTAACTTTTTAATTTTTTAGGTGTGTTTCCTGATAATAGCACATGACAGTAATTTTTACTTCATCCTACCTGATAATTGGCCATCTTTTAATTGCTCAATTTAGCCCATTTATGTATATTGTGATTAAGTTCTAGCATCTTCTTTCTTACTTTCTATTATCCCTATTATTTCTCTTCCTTTCTATCTTTCCTTTAGTATTTTAGGATTAACCGGGTTTTTTTGTTTGTCTTCTTTCTCCATTTTTCCACTTCTTACAGATACATAGTTTATTCTTCTTTATTTTTTAAAAGGGGTAACCTTTGAAATTTTACCATGCATATTTATTATGTATAGATTTCTGAAGATAGTATTTTAACCCAACTTATGAGCAACCTAAGCACGTTTGAACATGTTAAATCTTATTACAAGAGGGATTGAGGGCCCAAACGTGGACAAAAACTGTCGAGTCCTGAAACACTTCTTCAAGGCATAGCATATCTCAGTCTCTGTGAAATGTGTAAATCTCCCCAAAAGTTGATTGTGCCCTTGTCCCTGTTCCACATAACAAATATAATTGTTTCTTTGTGTGTATGTCACATTAAGTGTGACTACCCTGAGAATAAAGAAAACAACACCTTTACTTTTTATTTGTAGTTCTTGACATAGGACTCAGCATATCATAACATACATTTATTTTAGAAAATATTTCTTTTCAATTAAAAATTTTATGTTCCTATGCACTCACGACTTTTTATTTTCTCATCTTTCAAAGTGATAACCAACTTCATCAAAAACCTTACTCAGCATGGCCAGTGATAAAAGAGAAGGTCTGAATAAGCTACAAATGACGATTCTTATATTTTCTGTGTGTCTCTCCACTTTTGACATTTACTACTACCTGATCTTTGCTCCTAATTAATTCATCATTCGAACTGTCTAACTACAGTGACTTTAGTTTGAGAGAAGCAGGATTAGGCCTTGTAAGAACTATTCTATCAAATTAGCTTTGTGTCATAAGGAGTCCATGTGTTTCAGAAGCAAAGGAGTGGAAGATGGTCTAAGTCTGGCTGAGCCAAATGAACAGTGGTTATTCTTACGTTTATTCATATTATTTGGAAAGAGAAATGAAAAATATTAAATGCTTTCTTAAAACACTACTTGCACTATTTTCTCAAAATTCTATGTAACTTTCGAATTAGCATGCTGTTTTCATGTGCAAACTTTTCCCAAACTCCCCTAGGGAAGGAATCATGGACTGCAGAACTCTGCACCCACCCAGACAGCCAGCATAACAAGCAGTGGGCACTCAGTAGGTTCCTGATCATTGTATCTATTATGAAATGAATCCATGAGTTAGTGAACAAATGGAGATACAAGAGAATGAAGATACAGTTGTATCTTCCCTGTGATTTTTTTACCTAGCCTTTTTTGAATCTTCTATCATTTAGCCTTAAAAATATTATTTAATGCTGGGCGTGGTGGCTCACACCTGTAATCCCTCGGGAGGCCGAGGCGGGCGGATCATGAGGTCAGGAGATCGAGACCATCCTGGCTAACACTGTGAAACCCCGTCTCTACTAAAAATACAAAAAATTAGCCAGGCGTGGTGGCGGGCATCTGTTGTCCCAGCTACTCCGGAGGCTGAGGCAGGAGAATGGCGTGAACCCAGGTGGCGGAGCTTGCAGTGAGCCTCTGAGCTCGCACCACTGCACTCCAGCCTGGGTGATGGAGCGAGACTCTGACTCAAAAAAAAAAAAAAAAGGTGTGTGTGTGTGTATATATATATATATAAAATTTAGATTTTTAACTGAAATTATTTTGAAATGTTATTTTATTTTTAGAAGAACTTTTATTTTTCTGTTTCATTGGCTGTTTTTTTGTTTTTAGCTAAAATTGAAACTAGCCTACAGAAAAGTCTATGTAACTGGCCAGGCTAAATGGTCACACCTGTAATCCCATCACACTGAGGGGCTGAGGAGTATGAATCGCTTGAGCCTAGGAGTTCAAGGCCAGCCTGGGCAAAATGGCAAAACCTTATCTCTGCAAAAAACAAAAAGCTTTGCCAGACACGGTGGTGCATGCCTATAGTCCCAGCTACTCAGGCAGCTGAGGTGAGAGGATGGCCTTACTCCTGGAGGTTGAGGCTGCAGTGAACTGTGATCACACCACTGCACTCCAGCCTGGGCAACAAGAGATCCTGTCTAAAAAAAAAAAATAAAAAAGTAAATGGTATCATAAATTTAAAAATGTTCTTTTTTAGAGATAGAATGGACTACACAACCACATTTTGAAGAAAACCCAGCAAGAATAGAGAAATGGAACAACTTGGGGAAAAGTGACAGATCAGAAGGTGGTAGAGGATCTTCAAGGCACATCTGCACATCCAGATGCAGGCAAAATCAAAAGTAAGCCACCTCAGACTATTTAGAGGGTATTTTGCTTTTAAATGTATGTAGAAAATAGTCTCCACAAATATCCTTCCTAAATTCTAGAAATGGATTCCCAGTATTAAATCAGAACTCGTTATGATAAAAGCTCACATTAACGGATGTAATAAATGTCTTCTATAGATTGCTTCATTTGTTCCTCATGATCCTAAGACCTAAGAAGAAAAGAGAAAATTGAGGCTTACAGGGGCTAAGATATCAGCAGAACTAGGATTTGACCCCAAGAAATCTGACTTCAGAGTCTACCTGCAAAATTACTACACTCTTGGCTTCCCCATACCATAATAAAACCATGTTTTCATAGCCAATTGATAGTACAATTAAATAACAACAGATCTTCCATCTCAAGAACTCTCAGTTTAATAGGCTTCACATATTTTAAGATTAGCTTTTGGAGCTAGTTTCAATTTCAAAAAGTAATGAAACAGGGAAAATACTGTAGTCCCTAATTTTTCCTTCTCTCTCCAACACCCACCCAAAACACTCATAACACACCCCATTCCCTCTACACACACCATTTTTTCAAGCTGTGCCTAATTTATTTAGTATCACTCTAAAGCCAGTTCTTCATATGTTCTTCTGCCATAGCAAATGGGAAGATAAAAATGCTAGTAGTACCTGAAATTTCCTTTTTCCAGGACCATCTACAAAGTAGGGGGAGAAGGTAAGCATGTGAGACAGTTTAGTGTTGAAGATTATAAGCTCCAAAGTTTGAGTGCTCTAATTCGTGGCCTCTTATCGCTACGTGTGAAACATCACACAAGTTTTTATCAATATCATCTGTCAAATTGACAATAAAACTATTTCCAATTGTTATGAGGATCTAATTACATAATCTCTACAAAGCTCTTCATGTTTTGTGTGATATGTAGTAAGCAGTCAACTAATAATAGACATGAATATTAATTCTTGTCTGGAAAAACATCCAGAGTTATAAATTATAACTACATAATTTATAACTACATTTGTTGTTGTTATTGTTGCCATTTTCAGCAGATTCATTATGCCAGCTATATAGAAAAATCATCTGTTATTCAAATGTTAACACATTTTTAGGGGAGTCTTTTGCAATTCATCTCATTGGTACATAGTCATCACTAGAACTGAATGTGTAACAAGAACCATATTGGCCGGGCGCGGTGGCTCAAGCCTGTAATCCCAGCACTTTGGGAGGCCGAGACGGGCGGATCACGAGGTCAGGAGATCGAGACCATCCTGGCTAACATGGTGAAACCCCATCTCTACTAAAAAATACAAAAAAAAAACTAGCCGGGTGAAGTGGCAGGCGCCTGTGGTCCCAGCTACTCGGGAGGCTGAGGCAGGAGAATGGCGTAAACCCGGGAGGCGGAGCTTGCAGTGAGCTGAGATCCGGCCACTGCACTCCAGCCTGGGCAACAGAGCCAGACTCAGTCTCAAAAAAAAAAAAAAAAAAAGAACCATATTGAGTTTCTGTGTGATAGATGGAGGCATTTGATATTATTTAGATGTAAAACATTGGCGTCTCTTTTCAAACACAAATGAGGCTTGAACATTATTTGGAAACGTGCTGTATGGCTGCAGGCATTCCTCCAGTCCACCTTCATGAAGAGGTGGATAGCCCTCAATTAAGGCAAGAAAACAGGTCTGGAATTTCCACACCAAAATACCATCTCTGCCATTTACACAACTAGCACGAATCTCTCTAGTTTACCTGTCCTGGCTTTTTACTAGCGACTCCCATCTCAAATTACCCTACTCAGCTTTTAATAATGACCAAATACCTGATAATTGTAGCAGCTATGTATGCCCCTAAAGTCTCCAAGCTTGAGTCCTACATTAAACCAGATATCCATACAACCACAAAATTGGAACAGGTTATGCCTGACCTCATATTATGCCTTTCACTTTCACATAAGCTGCCTCCAATTGTTGCAAAAATATTATCAATGACATTACTCATTTTGTCATTAAGAAAACATGCGCATGACAAACTTCTCTCTAATCTCAGGGCCAGAATAAAAATGTAAATATAGTTGACAAACTGCTAAACTTCCCATTACTAGATAATGAAAGATTTATAACACTCTGCCTACTGGACTGAAGCTCTGAGTTAAATTTTGAGTTCAGTTCCGTTAGCTTTTCACTATCGCCTTTTCTTTTATTATTTTACATAGCTTCATATTTCTTAAATAATTTTTATTTGATTTTCATAATACCCAATTCAAAAATGGTTCCTGCAATCTCTGTCTGTTGAGGCACTAAGCTCCCTGCTGTCTGCATGTGGTCTTGGGTCTCCTGGAGCCACTTAGCTTCTTTGGATCATCTTGCCCATTCTCATATCCAGCCTTGCTCAAGAGTTTATATTACTCATCTGTTTATAGCAAGCTCTGCTGAATCACTAAGGAGAAAGTCTTATTCCCCCATGTAGTTTCCAACTCTGATCTCCGGTCTTCTTCTGAATGATCTCCTTTGCCTGTAGGTTATTGTCTCATTTTTCTTTGACTTTTTGCATCAAACATCCTTGAGGACTCATCTGTTTTTAGTGTCACCATTTCCTCAGCAAGCATTTTATCTGAAACAATTCGAACCCACTGCTCTACTGTGACTGCTCCTCTCAGATGGCTAATGACTTCTCAGTTATTAAATACAGATGGTCCCCAACTTACGATGGTTCAACTTAGAAGTTTTCTACTTTATGATGGTGTGAAGGTGGTAAGCATTCTATAGAAATTGCACTATGAATACCCATACGACCATTCTTATTTTCACTTTCAGTACACTATTCAAAATTACATGATATATTCAATGCCTTATTATAAAATAGGCCTTGTGTGAAATGAAATTATTTTTCCCAATTGAAGGTTAATGTAGGTGTTCTGAACATGTTTAAGGTAAGCTCGGCTAAGCTATAATGTCTGGTAGATTAGGTGTATTAAATGCATTTTTTATTTATAATAGTTTCAACTTACGATGGATTTATTGGAGTATAACCCCATCGTAAGTCAAGCAGCACCTGTATAATGGTTAATTCTCAAACTTTATCTTTCTTCCGTAGCACTTGACACAGGTGTTCACCCCCTTTTCGTAAGTACACTGTCCTCACTTCCTTCTTAGGGACTCCTCTCTTGCTCAATCACTGCTCTGTCTCCTGCATTAGCTCCTCTTCTCCCATTGTTAAAGTTGGAATCTTCCAACAACTTGTTCTTGAACCCTTTTCCATTATCACTTCCTCCTTTGTTGACCTCATCCAGACTCTAGACTTTAAATGCCATCTATATTCTGTTGACTATTGCCTTGACAGAGCCATTGGTCATAAACTGTCCCCACCCTATTATAACTGAGGCCAATTTTGTATTTAAATTTCCCCAGCCCTAAAATTATTGGAATAATACTTGATACTTGTGTCCTCTCTCTCACGCCATACATCCAATCTCAGAAAATACTATCAGCTCAAATTTCAGAACACATCCAAACCCCAATGCCCCTCACAAACTCCACTTAAGTTTAGGCCACCATCATATCTCATTTTGATGACCACAATAGCTCCTCACAAGTTCTCTGCTTCTATCATTTTCCTAGTACAATCTATTCTTTTAAGACATAAATTAAGTAATGTTATAATTCTCAAGTCTCCAGAGGCTCCCAATGCCACTAGAGAAATAGTCTAATTCCTCCCAGTGGTGTACCATTATCTCTCTAAATTCATCCCCTTGCTCACTTCACACTGGCCTCTTTAATATTTCTCCAGCACACAAGGCATGCGGCCACCTCAAGGACTTTGCACAGGCTCTTTCCTTTTACTGGAATGCATTAATCCTTATTTATTTCATGAGGGTTATTTTGACCACTCAATTTAGAAATAACAACCAACTCTCCACACTTCTATTCCCTCTGCATTTCCCTTTCTCTTTTCTCTCATTTACATTTTAAAAATATCCATATAATTTAACACTTTCTAACATACTGCATAATTTAGTGATTACATTTATTGTCTATTGTCTGTCTTGCCTGGCATATACTAAAGACTAAATACTGGTTCAATGAACATGGCAAGGATATCTATATTGATAAGCATTCTTAAAGATGACAGAATATGCTCTAGTTAATTTGAGGAAAATTATGAGACAGTTCCCTTTATCTTTAGTACAACTGAAGTAAAAGAATAGAAGATGACTTTTTGTTAATTCCCAGAAGCACATGGTAAAATTTTCCAGCTGAAAAGGCAGCTGCTGTCAACACTTTGCCCCATAATTAGAAAGTAGCCAGATAAGGAAGCTGTTGTCACTATTTAAGCCCTACAAGAAAAACAAATCCACTTGCCAGCATTCTTGACAGAATATCCCATCTCTTCACTCATGACTGCCATTCTGAAAATGTCCAGTTGGCTAAAACCCAGGTCATAAGCACAGCATAGCTGAAAAGCAATCTGATAAATGTAGCTTTTATCTTTCATTTATATTTGTAGGTACCACACACCCTAAGTGGGTGTGTAATAAGCCAATTGCACTGCCAGTCACAGCCCACCCTTGTGGCTACTCAACGTCAGTACATACACGAACTCCCACAATTAACACTTCCAGATAACAATAGCTACACACCTCACATAAAAGAAAATGCACTGACCTTCTCCCCAAAGTGGTGGTTCAAAAGTTCGTCAAGCATTGCATCTACTGCTGGATGATTAGCTCTCCTCAAACTTAGACATGCTCCTCTCTCAAAAGGCTATAACTTTCGGGATAAATTATTAAGATCACCACTCTACCATGCTTACAGAAAATTCTGGTGAAAAGAGACAGAAAGGAGGGAAAGTATCACATTTTTATTACAGCTTTGGTCTCATTATTTGTTATTGGTCTGTTCAGATTCTGGATTTCTTCATGATTACATCTTGGCAGGTTCTATGTATCTAGGAATTTATTCATTTCTTCTAGGTTTTCCAATTTATTGACACATCATTGTTCATAGTAGCCTCTAATGATCCTTTGAATTTATGTGGTATTGGTTGTAACGTCTCCTTTTTCATTTTTGATTTTATTTGGGTCTTCTCTCTTTCTTAATCTAGCTAAAGCCTTGTCAACTTTATCTTTTTTAAGAACCCAACTTTTTGTTTCATTGTTTCTAATTTTTTTTATTTCAATTTCATTTATTTCTTCTCTGATTTCTATTTCTTTTTTCTTCTACTAATTTGGGGTTTGGTTTGCTCTTGCTTTTCTAGTTTTTTTTTTCTCTTAATTTTACCTTTATTTCATTTTTATTTTTCACATTTCTTCTTTTATTTTAATAGTTTTTCGGGGAACGGGTGGTGTTTGATTACACGGGTAAGTTCTTTAGTGGTGATTACTGAGATATTGGTGCATCCATCACCTGAGCAGTGTACATTGCACCCAATGTGTAGTCTTTGATCCCTCAACCCCCTCCCACTCTTTCCTCCAAGTCCCCAAAGTCCATTGTGCCATTCTTATACCTTTGTCTCTTCATAGCTTAGCTCCCACTTATGAGAACATACAATGTTTGCTTTTCCATTCCTGAGTTACTTCACTTTGAATAATGATCTCCAACTCCATCCAGATTACTGTGAATGGCATTATTTTGTTCCTTTTTATAGCTGAGTAGTATTCCATGATATACACCAGATTCTTTTTATTCACTCATTGACTGATGGGCATTTGGGTTAATTTCATATTTCTGCAATTGCGAATTGTGCTGCAAGAAACATGCATGTGCAAGTGTCTTTTTCATAGAATGACTTCTTTTCCTCTGGATAGATATCCAGTAGTGGGATTGCTGGATCAAATGGTAGATCTACTTTTAGTTCTCTAAGGAATCTCCATACTGTTTTCTTTAAGATGCATTGTTAGGTTATTTATGAAGTTTTTCTACTTTTTTGATGTAATTGCTTATTGATATAAACTGTACTCTTAGAACTGCTTTCACTGTATCCCATAGGTTTTGGCGTGCTGTGTTTCCATTATATTTGTTTCAATAATTTTTTCAAATTCTTTCTCAATTTCTCATTAATTCACTGGTCATTCAGGAGCATATTGTTTAATTTACATGTGTTCGTATCATTTCCAAAATTGCTCTGTCATTGATTTCTAGTTTTGTTCCACTGTAGTCAGAGAAAATGCTTGATAGAATTTCTTTTTTTAATTTTTAAGATTTGTTTTGTGGCCTAACATATGGTCTATGCTTGAGAATGATCCATGTGCTGAGGAAAAGAATGTGTATTCTGTAGTTGTTGGATAAAATGTCCTATAAATAGTATTAGGTCCATTTGGTCAATAGCGTAGATTAAGACTGAGGTTTCTTTGTTGATTTTGTTTGGATGATCTGACCAATGCTGAAAGTGGAGTGTTGAAGTCTCAAGCTATTATTTTATTGGGATCTATCTCTCTCTTTACCACTAATAATATTTTCTTTATATATGTTGGTGCTCCAGCATTAGGTGCATATACTTTTACAATGATTATATCATCTTGCTGAATTGACTCTTTTATCATCATATAATAACAAACATTCTTTGTCTTTTTTTATAGTTTTTGTCTTGCTATTTTTTCCAATATAAATATAGCTACTCCTACTCTCTTCTGGATTCCATTTGCATGGACTATCTTTTCCCATCCCTTTATTTTTAATGTTTATATGTGTCTTTATAGGTGAAGCATATTTCTTGTAGGCAACAGATCATTGGGTCTTATATTTGTATCTCTTCAGCTCTTCTATGTCTTTTGATTAGAGAGTTTAGTTTAGTTGCATTCAATGTTATTATTGATAAGTAATGACTTACTCCTGCCATTTTGTTATTTGTTTTCTTGTTGTTTTGTAGTCTTTCCCTCCTTTCTGTCTTCCTTTTAGTGAAGGTGATTTTCTTTGATGGTATTCTTTAATTTCTTGATTTTTATTTTTGACTTGAGGTTACCGTGAGGCTTGCAAATAATATCTTCTAAACCATTATTTTAAACTATGACAACTTAACACTGATTGCATAAACAAAATAACAAACAAGCAAAGAGAAAACTAGTAAAAATTTGACACTTTAACTTCCTCTCTTGGCTTTTTGATGTTTTGTTGTTTCTAATTTTATATTATTATACTGTCTATGTAATAAAAAGTTGCAATTATTATTTTAAGAGGTTTATCTTTTAGTCTTTCTACTCAAGATATGAGTCATTTACATGCCACAATTACAGTATTATGATATTCTGTGGGTTTCTTTGTGTGCTTACTATTACTAGTGAGTTTTGTACCTTCAGATGATTTCTTTTTGCTCATTAATGTCCTTTTCTTTAGATTGAAGAAATCCCTTTAGAATTTCTTGTAGGACAAGTCTGGTGTTCATAAAATCCCTCCACTTTTGCTCATCTGAGAAAGTCTTTATTTCTGCTTCATGCTTGAAGTTTATTTTCACTGGATATACTGTTGTAGGGTAAAAGGTTTCTTCCTTCAGCACTGTAAATATGTCATGCAACTCTCTCCTGGCCTGTAGGTTTCCACCGAAAAGTCTGCTGACAGACATATTAGAAGTCCATTGCATGTTATTTATTTCATTTCTCTTGCTACTTTTAGGATCCTTTCTTTATCCTTGACCTTTGAAAATCTAAATATTAAATGTCTTGAGGTAGTCTTATTTGGATTAAATCTGCTTGGCGTTTTATAACCTTCTTGTACTGGATATTGATATTTTTCTCTAGGTTTGGGAAGTTCTCTCTTATTATCCCTTCAAATAAACTTTCTATCCCATCTCTCTTGTTACCTTCTCTTTAAGGCCAATAACTCTTAGCTTTGCCCTTTTGAGGCTATTTTCTAGATCCTGCAGGTGTGCTACATTCTTTTCATTCTTTTTTCTTATGTTTCCTCTGGCTGTATATTTTCAAATAGTCTGTCTTCAAGCTCACTAATTCTTTCTTCTGCTTAATGAATTATGCTCTTAAGAGACTCTGATGCATTCTTCCATATGTCAATTTCATTTTTCAACTCCAGAATTTTTGCTTTACTCTTTTAAATTATTCTAATTTCTTTGTAATATTTACCTGATAGGATTATGAATCACTTTTCTGTGTTATCTTGAATTTCACTGAGTTTCCTCAAAATAGTTATTTACAATTCTCTGAAAGGTCACATATCTCTGTCTCTGCATGATTGAACCTTGGTCCCTTATTTAGTTCATTTAGTGAAGTCATATTCTTCTGGGTGGGCTTGATGCTCATGGATGTTTGTCAGCATCTGGGCATTAAAGTGTTAGCTATTTATTGTAGTCGTCATAGTCTGGGCTTGTTTGTACCCACCCTTCTTGGAAAGACTTTTCAGGTATTTGAAGGGACTTGGGTGCTGTGATCTAAGTTTTTGGTCACTGCAGTGGATTCTGCATTAGAGACACTGCAAGCCCAATAATGCCATGGCTCTTGGAGACTCATAGATGTACTGCCTTGGTGGACTTGGACAAGCTCTGAAAGAATTATCTGGATTACCAGGAGTAGACTCTTATTCTCTTCCCTTACTTTCTCCCAAACAGATGGAGTCACTCTCTATGCTGAGCTGCCTGAGCTAGGAGAAAGGTGATACAAGAACCCCTGTGGCTGCCACCACTGGGATGGTACTGTGTTAACATAAAGCCAGCATAGCACTAGGTCTTGCCCAAGGCCCACAGTAACCACTGCCTAGCTACAACCTATGTTCACTCAAGGCCTTAGGACTCTACAATCAGCAGGTGGTGAAGCAAGCAAAGCTGTGTCCTTCCCTTCAGGGCGACAAGTTTCCCCTGGTCCTGGGTGGGACCAGAGATTCCATTCAGAAGTCAGGGCCTAGAGTGGCAACCTTAAGAATCTACCTGGTGTTCTATTCTAATGCAGCAGAACTGGCACCCAAGCCACAAGACAAAGTCCTTCCCGCTCTTCCCTCCTCTTTCCACAAGTAGAAATGTCTCTCCCCATGGCCACCACTGCTCCAGGCCTATGGAAAGTTCTCCCTGGCTACTGCTAATGTTCATTCAAGGCCCAAAGTCGCTTCAGTCAGCTTGTGAATGCTTCCAGGTCTGGGACTCTCTTTTCAGGTTAGTGGGCTCCCCTCTGGCCCAGGGCAGGTCCAGAAATGACATCCAAGAGCCAAGTCCTAGAATCAGGAACCCCATGAGCCCACTTGGTATCCCATTGTGGTCGAGTTAGTAACTACACTTCAAGATGAAGTTAAGTTCCCTTTACTCTTCCCTCTCTTTTTCTTAAGAAGGAGTCTAGAAGAAGAAGTCTTTTCCCTTGGTCACATCTGAGAATGTGCTAGGTCACACCTGAAGCCAGTATATCTCTGAGTCTCACCTAAGTCCCACCTAAGTCCCATAGTGAGTTCTGTGTGGGCACCACTACTCATTATTCAGAGACCAAGGGCTCTTTTGTCAGCAGGTGATGAATTCTTCCAGGACTGGGTCCTTCTCTTCAAGGTTATGGGTTCTCTTCTGTCCCAAGGTGTGTCTAGAAATTATTCTGGGGGCTGGGATGTGGAATGGGGACACTCTGCCTGGTGCCCTATCCTATTGTGGCTGAGCTGGTATTTGAAGTTGCAAGACAAAGTCCTCTCTCCTCTTCTCTCTCTTCTCCTTAAGCTGAAGGAAGGAGTCTCTCCTGGAGCTGCAGGTTGCATTACCCGGGGTTTGGGGAGAGGTGGTGCAAGTGCTCCTTTGGCTGCCCTGGCTGGTGTTTCATTGGACTGTGTGCCCCACTAGTCCACTGGCTCTGAGCCCAGCACAGCACCAGGACTTGCCTAAGAATTGGAGTCCTTGTGGCGTAGACTGCCTTTCAAGTTTATTTAGGACCCCAGAACCCTTTAGCCCACAATGACAAGGCTTGCTGGAACTCAAGAGTCCAACAGCTAGGAAGGGTGATTCCCCTCTGGCTAGGGCTGATCTAAATGCTCCCACTGCGGGCACTGACTGTATTCTGTCCAGGGTTGCTTTCTGCTATGACAGGGCAGCAGAGAGTTCTGATGCAAAGTCTCACAATCACTATGCTTTTCCTCCTCCAAGGGCACAGATTCTCTCTCTGCACCATGTCACTATTGTTGGGGTCTTGGGGAGGGATGGCATCAGCAATTCAAGATTATCTTTCCTACCTTCTTCAGTGTCCCTTTCAGGAATATGTAGTTAAAACCAGGTAATATGGTTGTTCACCTGATTTTTGGTGCTTATGAAGGTATTTTTGTGTGTATGGATAGTTGTTCAACTTGCTGTTCCTGCAGGGATGACAACCGGTGGAGACTTCTATTGGCCATCTTGCTCCTCTTAGTTTGATTTGCCTTGTTTACATGCAGCAAGTGAAGGAGGAAATTAGGTCATGTATTTTCCACTCTTCAGTCTACTGTAACATTGCGTGTTTCAGAGAATGTTCATATTTAGTCTTTACTTTTACTCTAAAGGTGTTCTTCTATCCTACAGTTTTATTTTTAAGAGAGATTTGAGTGCAAGATAACTCTGAGTGTGGTGGGCTAAATAATGTTCCCCAAAACATGTTTAAGACTTAATCCCCAGCACCTGTGAATCTATTACTTTACATCATAACAGGGATTTTGCAGGTGTGATTTCATTAAAGATCAAGAGATGGGGAGATTATTCTGGATATTCTGGGTGAGCACAATGTATTCTCAATGCATTCACATGGGTCTTTATAAAGGGGAGGCAGACGGAGATTTTACCACAAGGAGGAATGTCACAATGAAGCAGTGAGAGACAAATCTGGCAAGCCCACAGCTAACTTTGAAGACGGACACAGGCCATGAGCCAAAGAATTCAGGCTACCTCTAGGTGCCGGAAAAAAGGTAAGGAAATAGATTTTCCTTACGAAGCCTAGGAGAAAATAAAGTCCCACTGATGTCTAGATTTTGGACTTCTGATTTCCTGAACTATAAGATAATAAATTTGTTTTGTTTAAAATCATTAAGTTTGTGACTTTTTTTATAGCAGCAACAGAAACTAATACATTGAGTCCCTCAAAGAGGATAATGGTACAGCATTGCGCCTTCCAAAGAACAATGTCCTCTCACACCAGCTCCAGCACTCTCGCCCTCCAGTTTTCTTCTCCCTCAGAGAGCACAATAATCTTTGATTACATTGCTTTATCTACAGTGTTTATTTACTTTCAAATTATTGTTTATTTTCTATATACACTTATTTTTATTGTTCCCTTGTTTTCTTAAGTCTTGGGTTGAGATGGAATGCCTCATCTCTTTTCATATTTAAATAAATGTGTTTTTTTCATTTTACATTTTTTTCACTTAGCCTCCGAGTTTTTGAAAACAAGTCAAAATCAGTAAGTGTAAGTTAAATGTATTCATAAATCTAGTCATTTGGACATTTCATATTTTCAAATTCTACTTTAATATGTAATACTTATTCTACTGGCTTTATTTTTAAGAGAGTAGCTTAAATAAGCTGTATGTAGTTGCCAGGTTCATATATATAGACAATTGCAAAGAAAGGTAGGTAGCTAGCCCCCACAGGAGCATAAGAGGTGACTCCTCCTATTTTGTATTTAGCTACAATAGTACTATATTTTCAAAATTAATCTAAATTACAGAATTTTTCCCCAACTTCCCCTATACCTACACACTCAGCTTATAACTTCTCCTAGTTCTCTTCTTTCCATCCTTGCCTTCACGTGTAGCATAAGGGTAGTCCTTCCTTTTCACAAGGTGAATAAACCTTATTTCCAAGAGCCATATTCACAGTACTGTTGTTTCTCTCTTGAAAAGGTCAGGTCTATCTGTTTGGAAAGCAGTTTTTCACCACTATCCCCTTTATTTCGTTGAGAAAATTTAAAGGGGACTTGTCTCACACAATGCTCAAAGTGTCACTTTACAAGAGTTTCTTAATTATAGAGCTTTTCATGATTTTTTTCACCTTCACCTCTAAATTAGCCATCATATTAAAGTGAAACCATCAAACTATTTCCTGTAAGTGAAATGAATACCTTGAGTATTTACAATGTGCTAGGCATTTGGCTTATTGTCTTTATATTTTTATTTATTTTTAGTAATTTATTTAAGATACACTAAATGATTATTTGTCAGTCACTGCCCTAAGCACTTTACAAATATTAACATCATTTTGAAGTTTCTTTATATTTATTTATCTCTAACTGGCAAATAATAATTATCTATATTTATGGGGTAAAATGAATTTTTTTTTTTTGAGATGGAGTCTCGCTCTGTCACCCAGGCAATGGCGGATCTCGGCTTACTGCAACCTCTGCCTCCCAGGTTCAAGCGATTCTCCTGCCTCAGCCTCCTGTCCTGGATTACAGGTGTCCACCACCATGCCCAGCTAATTTTTTGAATTTTTAGTGGAGACAGGGTTTCACCCTGTTGGCCAGGCTGGTCTCAAACTCCTGACCTCAGATGATCCACCTGCCCCGGCCTCCCAAAGTGCTGGGATTACAGGCGTGAGCCACCATGCCCAGCCAAAATGTGGTATTTTGATCTATGTATATATTGCAGAAAAATCAAGCTACATATCCATCACCTCCCCAACTTATGTTTGTCTGTGTGGTGAGAACATTAAAATTTTATTATTTGGCAATTTTGACATATACATTACTACTATCTGTAGTCACCATACAGTACAATAGATAATTCCTCCAGTCTAACTGAAACTTAGTACCCTTTGATCAATATCTCCCCTTTCCACATCCTTCATTTTCCCCATAGCCTCTGGTAACCACCTTTCTACTCTGTTTCTATGAAATCAACATTTTAAGATTTCAAACGTTAAGTGAGATCCTGCAGTATTTGTCTTTCTGTACCTAGCTTATTTCACTTAACATAATGTCCTCCAGTTCTAACCATGTTGTCACAAATGACAAAATTTTTAAACATTTTTAATTCATATAACAAAACCATGAAGTAGGTACTATCATTAAACATGGTTTTACAAATGCAGAATGTGAGAATGTATATAAAGTAGCCAAAAGACACAACCTAGTGAGTGGTAGAACTGAGAATGTAACACAGGCAGTCTGTCCCCAAGTCCCTCCTCTAAACCATCACACTCTCCTATTTTGCCAGTAACCCGCATCTCTCACTCTATGGATGCATTACACTACGTAACTCCTAAAACTAGTATATGAAGCGATGTGTCATTCTAGACATTCAGGGATAAGTGCCTAGAACTCAGAGAGCACTAGCTTAAACATGGGAACTATTGGAATGATGTTTTAGTTCACAGAACTGAACCAGAACCAGAAGAGGGACTCCATCAGTGTCATTTCTCTCTCTCTCTCTCTCTCTCTCTCTCTCTCTCTCTCTCTCTCCCCCCCCACCCCACGCCGTGTGTGTGTGTGTGTGTGTGTGTGTGTGTGTGTTTGGGGGGAAGGGGGGACTACAACCAGATTATAAAGAATACAAACACAGAATTTCTTTAGAATCACATCATTTGGAAACTTGTCCAGAAGACATTTTCCTACCAGCTCCAGCTCTACAAAGAACAAGTCACAGAGAGCTGTACAATTGGGACCCTGTTTGGGACTCCAGGGCATCCCTGTAGCCAGAATGACAGAATCTCCCGTTTGGGCAGCCTGAGACAAAAGCCCATTCTTGAAGCCTGGGGGTAAGATGGTGTTTAGCTCCACCCACCAAAACCACATTAGTGGAGTAAGTAAGAGTAGTTTGCTCAAAAGAAGGTGTGGGTTGGAAAGGAGACAGAGCCTGTTCTGATTTGGATAGACTAATTTTTTTTTTATTCTATGAATGAGTGTTATTATTGTCCCACTTACCAGTAAACTCTAGTAAACTCTGGTGAGCTTTGAGACGGTAACTTGTTCAAGGTTATGCAACAAGGAAGGAACTGAATCAGGATTTAAACTGAAAACAATATCCAGCTTTTAACCATTAGTCAGTTTACAGTAAGAATTCCTCTGTGTAGTATAGTTGTACTTAGGATCACACTGACTGGGGAAGAAATGCATTGCTTCCTGTGCCATTCAAAAGAAGGAAGGGAAACTAACCATACTGATAATCTGCTTTGAGCCACCCACCCTGCTACATGCTTTAACATATGATCTTCTCTGTTTCTCAGCTCAATTTTAAGAAGGAGGTATATTTATTTTATTTTTTAAACTAATTGTCGCAGTTAAGTAACAGGCTCAAGTCCATACATCCAATTTGATGTAGAACCATAATTCCGACTGAGATTTATTAGAAACCCATGTCCTTGAAGTAGCTCAAGAGATGCCCATGCTTTTAAATATTATGAACCAGTAAAATATTAAAAGAATAACAGTTAACTAACTTACGTGAAGTATAGATTTTCTATTTTGTCATATTAGGACATATAAAAACAAACTAAAACAGGAAAGAAGCAGAGAGAAAAAAAGGAGAAGGAGATAGAGAAGAAAGAAGGAGAAGGATGAGAAAAGGGAGGAGGAAAAGAAGAAGAAAATACACACAAACACCCTCCCATCTACTGTAATCTTCATTTCATAAAACGAATCATATATTGTACCAAACGCTAAAAGGATCATAATCTCTGTATAAAGGACAGTTCTTCACATTAATTAATTTCTCTATATAAGACTTTTTTTTCCACTCAGGACCTTGAAACACTTAAGAAGAGCTGCTTTTGGCACCAAATGCAGGAGGCACTCTGCTGTTCATTCACACCCTGCACACCAAACAAGTAGCGTTGCCTGGAAGTCAACTCTCCACAATGCAGGCATCTAAGATAGAAGCACTCTACCACATCTTCCACAGACGTTCTTCCTCCTCGTCAAGGCAAAAATGAATCATTTACGATATTTCCTTACTATTTTTAAGTTCAATTCTGCAGGTATTTCCCCTGCTTCTAGTTTAAATTGTTACTTCCATCAAAATAAAATGCCTTCTCCGATATCTTATTGGTATGTACCAAAAAAAAAAAAAAAATGGATTTGTGCCACATACTTAAAATAAATATATCTTGGTCATTGATTTGGGAGAATAAAATATTCTCTTGTGTTTTAATGAAATAACAGAACCTCATCCATGTTGACTGGCAAGTGCTTTATATGTGCCTTGAAAAATAAAATGTGTAGATTGGTCCTTTTTTGTGCTAAAGAGTTTATGTTAACTCCTATGTTGTTATATTATAGGAGAAAATGGTTTTTATTACTAATCGTAGGGTTTAGAGGAAGGGAAATACGTGTTATCAATCTCCACACATGTTGAAAATAGATGCATAAAGTGTTTAGTTTGAAGACAGGCTGCACTGATTCACTCAGCCGGAAGTTATAATTGACATGGTTTGCTGTATGCATTTGTTTGTGAAACATAGTGCATAGTATTGGCTAAGACCATTACCATGTCTGAAAACTAATCTTGATGGACAAATATTTAGCAATTCTGTGTAGCTTAAACATATTGAGTTTTCAGAGCAGATAATTCCCATAGAATTCTCTCACTTCTAGGGATTTGAAAATACCGAGTGACTTTTGTTTTTCTTCAATAAAAGTGTGTTTGTACGTACATACACACACGTATAAACATACATATATATATATGTGTACACACACACACACACACACATATCTGTCTAATGGTGATAGATTACACTGTTCTCTAAAGTTCCGGATGGAAGAATTCTCTGCAGTCAAGTCCTAACACTTAACAAGCAAAAAGTTAATACTTGAGGCTGTTTCCTATTTATGTAGTTAAATTAATGGGCTTACTTGGTCCAGAAGGAAGCTAAACAGTAATCAAGGGTTATAAGTGTGATTCTTGCCTCATTTAGTTTGAAAAACCACCTATTAAAAAATGAAGAAAATAATAATCTCAGATTTATTTCCACATGCCAAGTTGAATACAGAAACTCATTGAAAAACTACTTCTGGAAATAACTATTACCAAGGACGTAATTAAATAAAACATTATTTAATATTATTTAGATTTAGAATGAAGCTCATAACTGGGCCCTTAACTTATACACAACTCAAGTCATTTGTTACACTGGGATTTCTTTTTCTTTCAAGTGTCATTGTCAAATATAAGAAGGGGAATTAAGATCCAAATATGTTATTTTAAATTATTTGTTCTTTTTTCTGTTGACAAATATTGACATATTTTGAAAGATACTCTTGAGAAAGCTTCCAAAAGAATGTTTACACAGGCATTAAAATCATAAAGGCTGTCATTATGGGCAATTTATTGAACTCTGTGACATGAAGATGTTTAAAAGACAGCATACCAGAGACATTTGATTCCACAATTCTTTAAAAAATCTAGCTTCAGTAAAAAATGGAGTACATTTATTTTATTGAATATATGTCCTGGCTCTTCTTGAAAAATATTAAAATAGTAATTCAGGTTTTACATGTTGGAAATCAGAAAGTACTATTACTCCCATCACACTTCGATATCCCTTTCCTACCCTTGTCCCATCCCCGTTCTTCAGAGTAACAGAAACCACCAGCAAAAAGCCTTCCTGGAAAGGTGAGACGTTCCTTAATATATATTCAGTCTATGACTTCTTAGCAAGGGATTTAATCACTGGTGTAACCTCCAGTGGCATCCTGCCATATTTTACGTTTCTCAAAGTGCTAGAGCAATTAAGCAGTAAGCAAAAGTAGAACTAAAATCCCTAAATTTTTTGTGTTCTATTTCATACAGATAAAATAATGCTTCTGGGCTGGCTATAGTGGTGTGAGCCTATAGTCACAGCTACTCAGGAAGCTGAAGTGGGAGGATTACTTGAGCTCAAGAGTTTGAATCTAGCCAGGAAAACATAGCAAGACCTTGTCTCTAAAACAATTTTAAAACACAATAATGCTTTTATTGTTGCACACTAAAAATTAAATGATCACCAAGCTCTACTGTTTCTTGGTCTAACTGGTGATAGTAAAAGCAATTACAACATTCTACCCTGCTCTAAAGCTATGAAGTTTGGGCAAGTTATATTAAATGCTCTGTACACTCTTACATTTAACACTCTTGACATATGCCTCATGCAGCCCCAAGGATGTTTTTGAAATGAGTGATAGTATCACTTTCATAGCTAACATGACAGATTTCCCCAATCTCAGGTATCCTCAAACTAGTGAATATTTATCTACTCACTATCACCCCATTGTTCTTTGTTGTTTTCCTACCTGACATCACAGAAGACAGTGTGTAGAGGAGTGAGAAAGGGTCTTGTAGGATTCAGCCCACCCTAGTTGTAGTTCTTAACTATCATAAGGACATGCTGTTGCAGGTTAGGTTACCTGGGAAGTTAACTCTGAGACAGATATCTTTGTGCTAGGGGAGGTTTGCCAGATTTAGCAAACTTAAATTCAGGATGCCTGGTTAAATTTGAATTTCAGATAAATAATAAAAATTTTTTAGTATATTTTATGTCCCACACCATATTTGGGACATACTTCTACTAAAAATTATTTGTTTGAAATTCTAATTTAATTGTGTGCTCTGTGTTTTATGTGGCTCTCTACTTGGAAGTACTTTCAGGATCAACAACAATGGGAAGTGAAGAAAGAAACACTCCACAGAAAAGGAAATTGCAATAGTAATTGTCTATCAATACCCTCTGGTTTGATCTTTCTAGATTATATGATTCCATTATATGATTACAGCAAAGGTCTCACTAGGCCCATTCTAGAGGGAGCTCTGGAGATAAATGACCCTTCAGAATGGTCCCCCATTAGGGAAGGGAGAATTCAGGCCTTTGGACCCCTTCACAACAGTCACTGAATGCACGTTGTCCCAGAAGGGGGCATGACCTCATCCAGGTGGCTCTTTTCAGCCAGGGAAATTCTCTGCTGGAATCAGCTGAGAGCAGTTGTCCTATTCAGGGGAAGGAGGGAACCTAACTGGCACATCGCAGCCTTCACTACACTTACCCAGTCTCATCCACTGACTACAAAAAAGAAAAAAGAAAAGTAGATATGATGATGGAACGTCTGGACATGAAGTTTCAAAGAGAAGGATTTTGTGAACCGGTTTTCGTTTGTAGCAGTCATTCTTTAAAATGCTTTAGGCCAGGCGTGGTGGCTCATGCCTGTAATCCCAGCACTTTGGGAGGTTGAGGTGGGTGGATCACTTGAGGTCAGGAGTTTGAGACCATTCTGGCCAACATGGTGAAACCCCATCTCTACTAAAAATACAAAACACTATCCGGGCGTGGTGGCGCGCACCTATAATTCCAGCTACTTGGGACGCTGAGGCAGGAGAACCACTCGAACCCGGGAGGCAGAGGTCGCAGTAAGGCAGAGATTAAAGTGAGCTGAGATCGTGCTATTGCACTCCAGCCTGAGCAACAAGAGCAAAACTCTACCTCAAATAATAATAATAATAATAATAAAATGTTTTGCATCATAGACCCCTTGAACTTGGTCCCCTTCCCAGAATAATGTTTTCAAATTAAAAAATAAAATACATAAGATTAAGATGAAAAGCATTTATGATAAAGCTATCAACATTTTTAACAACTACATTTGCAATAGAATAAAATATAGGCTCCCTTATTAATACATTAAATAAAGGGATCTAGCAGGTCTAATAACTACCATAATTTCAAAGCACTGATGAATATAAATCATATTTCAAGACAGCTTCAACAACAGTGATGTTAAATGAAATCTGTGGTTTATACTGGTAACCGGTCTCAGATGCTACACTATGGTTAGAGATAAATAAAAATAAAGATTTTTTTCCCATCCAAGTTTCTAAACCCCAAGTTGATATAGCAACAATTTACCAAAGATAAAATCCTTGATGGAAATGGGAAGTAAAAATAAAAAGGAAAAAATCCCAGTGGTCAAGACATTCTAATGAGAATTTCAAATAAAAGAAAGTATAACGAATAGTTGATAAGAATAACATTGATATCACAATGTAATCGGACAACTACTAAAAGATTGTTTGCATCCTGCAGTAGAAATAGAATCAGAGCATGTTTTCCACATCTGCCAGAGGTGTATTCTGGTCATCAGCTTCTTCATCTGTAAAATGGAGATAATCTAGCCTATCTACCTAATTGTATGATTAGGATTCGAAAAGTGAAATTAATCACTATTAACTTAAAAATGTTATTGTCCACCAAACATAGGATAACATTTTCTGCCCTCTGCAAATATAAAGATGCCACTTTGGCCCTCAAAGTGATCACAACTTAGAGGAACTCAAATAGACATCAGCAAACAATGGGGTGAATGTCCTACACCAGAGATAAGGACAGGGCAATGGATACTGCCTGGGCAAAACAGGGCTGATGCTACAGAAAAAAACAGGATGGTACTATTGTTTTAAAGAATAAAGATTTGCCAGTTAAAGAATGAGGAATTGAGGTGGAGAGTGAAGAGGAAGGATATTATAGGCAGACATTAGAAATATTTGCCCCAGTAATTGTCTATCAAACCCCTCTGGTTTGGTCTTTCTAGATTACATGATTTCATTTTTTCTTCCTGAAGAAAAAATAAGAACTCAAAAGTGGTTTTTAACTGACATACAGATACAATCCAGTTAAGTTTCTCAAGTGCAAAGAAAATATTTACAATAGCCAAATTCTGAGTGAGAAATAAAACAATTAGAAACATAATAAGAAGGTATTATTTTGGGATGGTATCTACATACTGTTCTTTAGGAAGAAAAACATATAATATGACTATATGTAAATACTTTAATGCAGTAAGAGCATTAGGAAGAAAACCCATTATAGCAGTTTTTATTGCATAAATGTAAAATGTTGAAAATCACTTTAGTAAAACAAATAAAATTTCTATAGTAACAATTATTATGTATACTGACATAAAACCTTACGAATTCTGGTGGAAAAGTCTTTTTTCTTTCCAACACATTTTTTCTTTCAAACACAAGTCATCATTAGGCACATGGGAATTAATATGAACTAAAGTTATACATATTTTCCGTATTATCTAGGATCTCCATGGGGTTTTTAATTCACCAGGTCAAATGCAAAGTTCAGATATGTTTAGTGCTGTTTTCTCAGAGGCAATACATCTACAAATTTATCATCATATTTGTATCACTTAGTTGACATAACAATTTAAATTGCACAATTTTCTAATAATTATTCACATGTCTCATCATTGTTCATGAATGTTAATCATGTAATGTCTATTTCTAGGTGATGTAATCAGAGAGATGAATTTTATCTCTTTCAAAGAAGTCCAGATGCTCTCAAGGCTGCCAAAATTCCAGGACAACTCCCAGCCCTTCTGTGACATGAACTCTGTGGCATTTGACCTGTTGCTGATCATTGCTCTTTTTTTGTGAAATATTCTACTTTTGGCTCACACAATAGCCCTCTATTCTGAGTTTTCCCCAACTTCTCACATTCTTTCTCCCCAGCCTCATTTGTGGATTCTTGACCTTCTTCTGCAGGTTTCTTAAATCCCAACATTGCTGACGTTTCTATCTTCAGTACTCAGTCCTCTTAACATCTTACTTTCTATACTCTTCTACTCCTTTTTTTTTTTTTTTTTGAGTCAGGGTCTTGCTCTGTTGCCCAGGCTGAAGTGGTGCAGTGATAAGATCATAGTTCACTACAGCATCAAACTCCTGCGCTCAAGCAGTGTTTCCACCTCAGCTTCCCAAGTAGCTGGGATTACATGGGTGCCACATAACAGGGTAATTTTTTAACATTTTGTAGAGACAAAGGTCTCTGTTTGCCAGGTTGGTCTCCAACACCTGGCCTCAAGTGACCCTCTTGTCTCTCTGGGATTACAGGTGTGAGCCACCATACCTAGCGACTTTGCATACTCTTCTAAGAGGATTAATTCACTCTAAAATCCTCACCACCTTGTTCATACAAAAACCACTTTAAGCTGAAACTCTCATCCTTCTCACCTCATCAGCTCTTTCCCTTTATTTTCTCTGCCAAGGATAATGTCAACACCAATTTTTAGATGCCCAAACCAAAAATCTTGGAGTCACTTTGACTCTTCATTCTTTCACCCACCCACCTCCCAAAATCCAACTGACCACTAAGCTCTATACCCTGCATCTCCTTCCCACTAGTCTTCAGCACTACTTTTCTTGATATGACAACAGCACCTCTACCTCCTCGTTCCTTTCAACTCATTCTCCACACTGCAGCCAGACTGAACCTCCTAAAACGTAAAGGGAAACATGTCCCTCTCCTGCTTAGTGTCCTTATAAATAATAACCTAGAATCTCAGCATAACATGCAAGTTCCTTCACATACTATCTTCTGCTGCTTCTTCAACCTTACCTATTATTTTGTATTTTTAATTATTGTGGGTGTTTATGAGATGTATATATTTATGGGGCCTGTGTGATTTTTTTTTCTTTTTTTTTTTTTTTGAGATGGAGTCTCACTCTGTTGCCCAGGTTGGAGTGCAGTGGCGTGATCTCGGCTCACTGCAACCTCCACCTCCTGGGTGCAAGTGATTCTCCTGCCACACCCTCCCAAGTAGCTGGGATTATAGACTCCCACCACTATGCCTGCCTAGTATGTTTCGTATTTTTAGCAGAGATGGGGTTTCATCATGATGTCCAGGTTGCCTTCGAACTCCTGACCTCAAGTGATCCGCCCACCTCGGCCTCAGAAAGTACTAGCATTACAGGCATAAGCCACTGCGCCTGGCGCATGTGATGTTTGATACAGGCATACAATGTGTCAAAATCACATCAGGATAATTGGAGTACCCATCACCTCAAGCATTTATCCTTTCTTTGTGTTATGAACACACTGATCCCATTTTTTTTTAGTTATTTTAAAATATACAATAAATGATTATTGATTGTAGTCACCTTGTTATGCTATCAAATACAACATATTATTTGTTTTATCTAACTCTATCTGTGAACCCATTAACCTCTTGTAGGGAGAGGTTTGGGGAGCTGATCAAAGAAAAAGATATGCTGAGAAGCAATAGCACACACAAGCTTTATTGGGTGATGGCTGGATGGGTGTGCATGTGGGTGAAGTCCCTAACAATAGCAGTCTGTCCCAATGAATGGCACAGATTTCCCAACACAGAGGCAGAAGAGGGCAAGGAAGCCTCTGGGGGCGAGGCACACTGGCTTAGGTGTCTGCTGATATCCACTTGGCAGCACTGTGGGGAGCCTCTGGATCAGAGAGTTCCCAAGGGCAGAAGCAGGTTGCGGCTTTATGGGCTGGGGTTTATCTATCGCTTGCAAATGTGGGGTGAGGTTTTGCAGGGTGAGCAAAGAAGGGAGGTTCTAGGTAGCTAAAAATCTGCTTGTTTGTGCTATTTCTGAAATAACTGAATATGGAGAAATTTTGAGTTTGGCACTTGGTGGGTTTTTGTGCTGACAGTTCTCAGCCTGTGGGGAAGAAATTAACAACTTGGGGTCAATACACAGAGGCCGTCTTTGCCTCATTTATAAAATACTCACACCGCTTCTTGATAGAAAAATGTCCTTGATTTGCTTACTCAAACTATTTGGCTTTTTACAAATGAGTAATTCACTTTTATACATCTGCATTGTTGCCCAAAACACTCTTAGGGAACTTACTATTCAGTAGAGGAGGAAAAAAAGATTGAATAACAGAGTTGGGGGCCCGTATTAGAAGAAATAAACTCAATTCATGCTTACATACCCAAAGTGTATAATAAAAACCTTCAACAAACCAGGAAGACTAATGTATTAAACATATTCTGAGTCACCAGGATACCACTAAAGACAGCTCTCCAGGTCAGCACCCAGACAAATATGGATTAGACACCTCATGCAAGATCAATGAGTGCCTAGAGCTTCTGGTATGTGTTATTTACTTCTCGTATGAGTCATAGGAGCTGGCTATTAGAAGCTTTCTTTTGACAGATGAGGAAATTGGGGCTCAGGGTGGCAAAGTAACTTGCCAAAAGTCACAAAATTAGAAATTGGAAGTGTTGAACTTCACACCCAAATCTATTAGCAAAGCTTTGCTTTCTGTCGATACATGCTGACCATCAAACACCTACAAATTCATTCAAGAGGACTTTTTTCTACCCATTTATTCCCATTCATCAATGAGATTTTCTTGTCCACATCTGCCAAATTCTTAGAAATCCCAGGTATGCTATGACAATGTTCATTTCTACAGACCCTCCCTCAATTGCCAGAGCACAAGTACAAGGTGCTCTGGAATCTCAGAAATGTGGAGCAGGGAATAAAGGGAGAGGTGGGCGTTTTCAGGAATAGCTATTTGGGACAATTTACATTAGATATCGTTTGCATATCATTAACATCAGTAGAATTTAATTCAGCCTAGGAGGCCTCAGAGCTTTAGGAGGCAAGCCCTAATGAAAGCAGTAGGGAGGGCCTTGGTTCCAAGCAATTAGTAAGTTTATGAAGGACTCTGGTCCAACAACAACAATAATGGTATAAGGCAGTACTCAGAAGTTAGGCAGGATTTCAAGCCCCTGATGAGCAGTAAGCCACCTACTCCCAGACTGGACAATAATGCAGGAAGAAGGAGAAATGCTGAGGAACTAAAGAGATGCCCAGGGTTCATTCCTGGAACTCTGAATTCTAGATCCGGGCTCCATTACAAGGTTGGACTGATTTGGGAATTCAGCTAAGTCTGAGTCTGAAGGCGGACAGCACTGGTGACTGCATTTGGAGTCACCGAGAAGACAAAGGCAGCAGGTAAACCTAAGTCTTACAATAACAGTGGAATCTGCCTGTTTTCTTTTTTAAATCCAAGCCAGACAAATGAACAGCTATTGGCAACATAGACATAGACACAAATAACCATTAATGCATTGCCATATAAATGTTCCCAGTTTAAATCCATACTTATGAACACTGGGACAATACATAACTTTCTCTCTTCAGAATTCGGAGGCATATAGATTGATTAATAGAAAGATAACTTTCAGATTATTTCAGAAGTTTCAAGACTAAAGGATACATTTTCCAAAAATATTGTCACAACATGGTGGTTATTCAATGTTTGAGTAATTGTTGTTTGCCAATGGAAAGCTCATGTCTTGAGAAATTTGTGTACAAACAAGTAGAAGAATTAGCTTCTTCATTCCTCTGGAATGTGGGTTACTGGTGAAATACTGTAGAATATGAAACAATTTGCTCCACAGAGATGCTTTCCACGTTCATTTCCTGCAAAGCATCTCTAAAAACAGCAACTTTTTTTTTCTAGGATACAAAATGATAAATTTATTCTACTTTGGATGTTTACTGTTCAAATATATATAATCTAATTTCATTTGATATAAGTATTCTGTAATCACTGAGAAGGAATGTCTAACATATTAACTCAGTATTTAGCAGCTACTAATTTCCTTGATATGTTTCATAACTTCCCTTGATTCTAAATAAGATTCTTTTTAAAGCTATATTCATATTTCCAGGTTTTGTACTTTCTCAGTAATAGGGCTAATATTTTGTTCCTATACATTTACTAATATGTGTTGTTGACACACCTCAGCAATTAAGTGAGTATCCTCATAAATGAAGCTTAGATTTTAGACTATAAAATTTAACCAATATCACATAACAGGATTTGACACAAACTTTGGTTTGGTCTTAGTTACAGCAGTGCTGTTTTGTTTTAAAAGCCTTCATGAGATACAATTCACATGCCATATAAATCACAAATTTAAAATATACAATTCAGTGATTTTAACATATTTAAATATATGTGCAACTATCCCCCCCCCCAGTTATTTTTAAAACATTTCATCACTTCACAAACAAACTCCATATCCCTTAGATATCAATCCGCTGTCCCACCACTACCCACCATCCCTAAGCAACACTAATCTGCCTTTAACCTCTATAGAGTTGCCTATTCTGCACATTTCTTTCTTTTTTTAAAAACAAATATACTTTAAGTTCTGGGATACATGTGCGGAACGTGCAGGTTTGTTACATAGGTATACACATATCCTGGTGGCTTGTTGCACCCATCAACCCATCATCTACATTAGGTATTTCTCCTAATGCTATCCCTCCCGTAGCCCTCCCATCTCCTGTCAGGCTCCTGTGTGTGATGTTCCCCTCCGTGTGTCCCTGTGTTCTCATTGTTCAACTCCCACTTACGAGTGAAAGCATGCGGTATTTGGTTTTCTGTTACCGTGTTAGTTTGCAAAACAGCAAGCTTTTAAGAGAGACTGTTATAAAAAAAATGATGGCAACTTGTTAGAAACTAAATAGATTTTTTTGAAATTTTATTTTTTTTGTCTTGAATTCAACCATTAAATAAGGATAGTATATTCCCTTATGTGGAGGCTACTTCTAGCTGGCTTTATTTATTGGAGGATTATGAGGCCAGCTGCAGTCTCCTTACAGACCTATGTGCTTCATTCACGCTGCTATAAGACAATACACTATAGCCCTAATCATAGCTAAACATCATAAGGCTGAAAAAGCCAACAGGCAAGAGAAGAGTTATCGTGACGGGAAGACCACTTGCTGTTGTCCTTTTGCATGTCTGTAAGCTTTACTGTATTATGCTGAGATATAGTTGTTCCAATGAGACTTCAGAGGAAAGACCAGGGTAGAAAGACGCTAAAAGAGCCTAGAATAACAGGCATTCCTGACGTGATTCACTGGAGAATAAGCATATCCAAGAACAAGCTACCAGAACTTGGGAAACATAATTTAAATAGGCAGGAGAGGGGCCTCCCTTCTGTTCTAGAGCTTCCCTAGACTTAACTTTGGACTTTATGAAATGCAGACTCGTGTTAAAATACCTCCGGACAATGCAGCAGGTTGTTAAATGTAACATTTTTTGTTTTCTCAGAATTTCAACAGAGGGCTCATTATCACAGAAGTAAAAAAGGAAACACCAACTACTTCTGTATCTTAAAGCAAAGTGTTGGGCTACCTATGCAAGGTGGACTAAGGGATTTTAAAGCAGGTTCTGCTGGTTTCAGCTCATCACCTACTTCCAGGATAAGAGGATAGAGAGATGGGTTTATTTGAGAGGTTTTAAAGAGATTGAATATGACATTAGTAAGGTTGTTTCAGAGAGATTTGTCAGAGTATTGTGGATTGTTTCTCCCCTTAAGGGAGAAGAAATGGGATGCTTCCCTCGCATATCACGCTGGGAAACACCTTTGGATAGCTTAATAGGTGTTCCCTGAAAATTGAGGGATAAGGGGGCTGGTTTGGTCTCCCACCTGGAGTACAAAAGAAAGGCATTGTGTTAGTCAGTTGTCCTTGGGCATTAGAGCAACACACAACAGCTAAGTTAGAATGTCCTGTACATTCGAGGCTGTGTGAGTTTATCTAGAGTTGAATGGGAACTCCATAGAAAGAAGCTGGACTGAGTCATCTTTAGTGGCCCTCTGCTAAAGAGGAAGGCCTAGAGGTATGAGAGGATCAAGCAGGAATTATCAGATCCATTGGTAGGAATCCAAGGGCCTTGGAGGAAGATTGTAAGCAATTAACAACAGGCGGTATCTACCATGTCAAAGGAACTGAAAGGGGAGTCCACAAGAGTCCATAAAAACAACAACAAAATAACGTTTTGAGTCAGCAGCTTCCAGAGGACATCAACACCAGATGCACCTCACCTAGTAAGACCTTTCTACATCTTATGTCTCCTACCGCTCCTGCTCTGAATCTGGAAGAGTCATGTACCCAGCAGAATAAGAGAATTAGTAGAGCTGAAGAAGACAGACAGACAGAAAAGACACTGACTATATTGACTCCCTTACTGCAGGGGGTCTGAGTCTTACAAACCTGAAATATACCTGAACTGGGGGAAGAGATAAATTTGAAACTGCACAACAGTGTGGCATAACATGACTATGCTGAAGTGGCCTTTTTTTTTTTTTTTTTTTTTTTTTTTTTGAGACAGAGCCTTAATCTGTCACCCAGGCTGGAGTGCAGTCTGCAGTGGCACAATCTCGGCTCACTGCAACCTCCGCCTCCTGGGTTCAAGCGATTCTCCTGCCTCAGCCTCCCGAATAGCTGGGATAACAGGCACCTGCCACCACGCCTGGCTAATTTTGGTATTTTTAGTAGAAACAGGGTTTCACCATGTTGGTCAGGTTGGTCTCGAACTCCTGACCTCATGATCCACCCACCTCGACCTCCCAAAGTGCTGGGATTACAGGTGTGAGCCACTATGCCTGGCCCTAAGTATACTTTTTATTGTTTAAGAGTAACCAGAAATATCATGGCACATGGCCATGATGCAGGTGCTATTTGATGCAGCTTAATGAAGTGTGGTGAGAAATAACAGATCTTGTACCTAGCAACCAACTTGTTCAATAAACTGATAGCATTAAGGATCACAGACACTCTTTGTCCTATGCAATCAGGAGATTTAGCTGACAGAAGTTCATCACTATCGCAGAACACAAATGAGGATGAACAGAATCTGTCGTGTCATTTCCTGTAGGTGCATGTTGCTTTCTAGTTATTTCCCTTGTGTTTGCACTAAGCATTTAATAATGTCTTATTATAATGTTCCAGCCTGGTACTACCTGGTAGTGTCTAGTTAGTCAGAGCCTTAAAGGAGTAGGAACTCATGTCCTCTAGGCCAGTGATGGCATTAATAGCCTCCAGGAGGAGACGCATCACAGTGGAATAAGAATAGGAACTATGAGGTCCAACTGCCCCACTTTAGATGCATAGCTCTTTCCTTTGTTACAAAACTGGAAAGATTATATTGATTATTATGTTAGGGAGCCAGGAAAATTCTCAAAAATATTATTAAAACACATGAAAGGATACATCTTATAGCTGGTCAGTTGTTATGGATAAATGTTTATAGCTCTCAAAATTTGTATGTTGAAATCTTAATGTCCAAGATGATGGTAGCAGGATATGTGGCCTTTGGGAGGTAATTAAATCATAAGAGTAGAGCCCTCATGAATGAGATTAGTGCCCTTATAAAAGAGGCCCAAGGGAGCTGCCTTTTTTCCTTTCCACCATGTGAACATATAAGACATCAGCAGTCTGCAAAGCAGAAGGCGGCCTCGCTCAGCCTCCAAACCTGTTGTTATAATCACTTGTTCTATGATTTTTTTTTTATAGCTGCCCAAAGTGACTAAAACATTGGTTATATTAGAGCAATTCAAGAGTCATCTTTACTTAGGAGCAAAAGTATTTGATGTGTTAAGTGAAGAAAGTATACATCCAATGTTCTGACACCAGGCAAATTGAAACATGGGAAAGTGCTGAGGATCAAGTGTTTCAGGAACTGGAGGTTGCTGTGGGGATCCCAGTCCTCACTCCACATCATCATGAACAGCAGGATTTTAGATTTACTTTTGTCCCATGTTGTGACCAATTTGCACAATAGTTACACCTGCCAATGTAACTACTAAACGACGACTGTGAGGCACACACTACGGCAAAAGCAAATGAATTATCAGAATGGAGCCATGGATCAGCCAGGCATTGGTGTATCCAGTATTCATACTCCTTTTCTTCCAAAGTCTGTGTGTTTTCTAGATTACCCCTTACGCTTCTGAAACTGGTCTCTGACTTCTGAAACCACAATCTTTACAGACTAAAGTCAATGACTTCATTGCCAAAGCTAAGGGCCTTTTCAGTTTTCATTGCATGTTCTTGTTTTCACATTATAATTAATCATTTTGTGACTATTTGTTAAATGCCTGCCTTCCCACAGAAAAATAGGTGGTTTCATAAGGACATATCACTCTAGCTCATTACTCTATAGGCAGCACCAAACACAATATATACTGCTTAAAAACTAAGCAGATGTGGCCAGGCATGGTGGCTCATGCCTGTAATTCCAGCACTTTGGGAGGATAAGGCGGGCAGATCACCTGAGGTCAGGAGTTCAAGACCAGCCTGGCCAACATGGTTAAAACTCGTATCTACTCAAAATACAAAAATTAGCTGCGTGTGGTGATGGGTGCCTTTAATCCCAGCTACTTGGGAGGCTGAGACAGGAGACTTGCTTGAACCCAGGAAGTGGAGGTTTTAGTGAGCCAAGATAGCATCATTGCACTCCAGCCTGAATGACAGAGTAAGACTTCATCAAAAAACAAAACAAAAACTAAACTGATGCTTGAAAACTAAATTATTAAATAAATAAAAAGTATTTAGGAGCTACCTTGTAAAAAGTTTTAATGCCAAACTTGGAAACTTGGATACATACTTTATTAGGCAGTGGGGAAACACTGAAGATTCCTTAGCTTGTGCCTCTTAAGTTTGACAAATACTAGGACAGCTGTTCTGGTAGAGTGGTACAGAATCATTGGAATGGGAGAAGGGTCAGAGATCTATTCCCTACCAACAGAGCCCACAGCAGCAGACATCTGGGCTCCAGTAGCACACAAGTGAATGTCAATAAGTGCTCAAGCAAATAAATCAGAAACTAGCTTGAACATTCTTGTTTGTTTTGTGTATTTATGTGTATACTATGCTTCTACCCTACTCCCTGAAGTGACTGGTTAGCTGCCTGAATTGATGAAAATCACAGATAGTTAGAAATACATGGCCTGAAGCTGAAATCAGATGAAAGTGGTTTCTAACCTATCCAGTAGGACCTACTGCTAAAGAAGTCTTAACTGGACACTAGCTTTGTAAATGTCTAAAAAGGGCTGGAGCATCTGTCCAGTTTCTCTTTCCAGTAATTTTATACTCCTTCAAGTGAAAAGTTGCTAATGTTTCACTCTCTGGACTGGAATGGATGGCAGCCTCTCCAAGCCAGGAAAAAAAAATGGTCTGGCTGGCGAGACTCTGACCTCAAGCTTGGCTATCCCTTGTGAAACAACCTCAGTTACACAAGAAAAAAATCAGGCTGTGGGTCCATCTCAATCAGACTGTAGCGGACTTTTATACCACGAATAAACATCATCATCATTTTTTCATGGGATCTCCTGCTCCATTTCTGTAACCCCATCCCTTTTAGAAACTCACATGTAATTGATCCAGTGGATTTACTGAAGCTTACCTCATCTCATGAGTCATGAAACTATATTTTATAAACTATATGGAAAAGTGCAGTTGACTTATTTTCAGTCATTCCTGACCTATATAACTCAATGAACTGTTCTATTTTTCCCCTAAATTTTATTTCAATAAAGTTGGTTAGCCAAGGACTCCAAATTCAGCATTCTATATCTGAAATACCAGATGAAGTATATTCTATATTCTAATACTTGAAAGTACTAGGATTATTTCTTAAGAACTAACCTCCTCTCAGTCTTAAAATAAGAACTTTCAAAATATGATTTCCACACAAGTTATTAGGACAACATGTATTATATAACCAAAGCAAACATTTAGAGTCAAACATCAGATAACCCTAACAACTCAATATTTATGAGTATTCTTTAAAGATAACTAGGTTAATAATGAGAGATAGGAATTATAGGTGAAAATGTATATTAAAAGCCAGTCATTAATATTACAGTGGTCTTGGTACTTTGGTGTACACTATATAGGCATACCTTGGAGATATTGCAGATATTCTGGACCACCATGGTAAAGCAAATATCAAAATAAACCACAAATTTTTTGGTGACCCAGTACATACAAAAGTTCTGTTAACATCATACTGTAGTCTATTAAGTGTGCAATAGCATTATATCTAAACAATGTATATACCTTAATTAAAAATACTTTATTGGTACAAATATCATTTATTCTTACTCATATGTAGGAGCTAAAAATGTTGATTTCATGGAGGTAGACAGTAAAATAATGGTTACCAGAAGCTGGGAATATAGAAGGGGACTAAAGAAAGTTGGTTAATGGGTGCAGACATACAGTTAGATGGAAGAATAAAGTCTAGTGTTTGATAGCACAGTAGGGTGACTATAACTATAATTAACAATAATTTATTGTACATATCAATATACAATATCTAGAAGATTTGAAATGCTGCCAACACAAAGAAATGATCAGTGTTCAAGGTGATGGGTATCTAAATGTCCTGATTCGATCATTACACATTGTATATATGTATCAAAATATCACACGAACCCCATAAATATGTATAATTATGTAACAATAAATTACTATGTCAAAATTTTTTAAATTTTATTTTATAATTTTTTTTAAAAAACTATTGATATGTGTAGGAAAGATGAAATCCAAGGGGATATATAGATGACCCACAGCATCACTGCTCAATAAATATTTGTTGACTGGAAAAAATACATTTTTGCTAAAAAATGCTAATGATCATCTGAGCCTTCAGTGGGTTACCCTGTTTTTGTTGGTGGAGTGTCTTGTCTCAGTGTTGGTAGCTACCCACAGACCAAAGTAGTGGTTGCTGAAGGCTGTGGGGGTTATGGCAATTTCCTAAAATAAGACAACAATGAAGTTTGCTGTATCAATTGACTCTTCCTTTCATGAAATATTTCTCTGTAGCAAGCATTTGATAGCATTTTACCCACAGTAGAACTTCTTTCAAAATTGGAGTCAGTCTTCTCTAAACCTTCCACAGTTTTATCAACTAAATTTACGTAATAAATTTTTTATTGTCATTTCAACAATGTTCATAACATCTTTACCAGGGGGTAGCTTCCATCTCCAAAAAACATTTTCTTTAATCATCCATCCATAAGAAGCAGCTCCTCATCCATTCAAGTTTTATCATCCATAAAATTGCAGCAATGCAGTCACATATTCAGGCTCCACTTCTAATTCTAATTCTTTTGATATTTCCCCCAGACATACAATTACTTCCTTCACTGAAGACTTGAACCCCTCAAAGTCATCTATAAGGATTGGAATCAACTTTCTCCACATTCCTGTTAACATTATTATTTTGACCTCCTCCCCTGAATCATGGATGTTCTTAATGACATCTAGAATGATAAATTCTTTCCAGCTGTTTTCAACTTAGTTTGCCCAGATCCATCAGAGGAATCACTACCTCTGACAGCTAGTCTTACAAAATATGTTTCTTAAATAATAAGACTTGAAAGTCAAAATTAGTCCTTGATCCATGGGTTACAGGATGAGTGTTGTGTTGGCAGGCAGAAAAACAACATAAATCTCCTTGTACATCTCCATCAGAGCTCTTGGGTGATCAGGTGCATTGTCATTGAGCGGTAATATTTTTGAAGGAATCTTTTTTGCTCATCAGTAGGTCTCAAGAGCAGGCTTAAAATATTCAGTAAACCATAAAATAATCAGATATAATGTCTTCCAGGCTTTGTTACTCCATTTATAGAGTCCAGGCAGAATAGATTTCGCAAAATTCTGAAGAGTTTTAGGATTTTCGAAATGAGCAATGAGCATTGGCTTCCACTTATAGTCACTGACTGCATTCGTCTCTAACAAGAGAGTCAACCTGTCCTTTGAAGCTTGGCATTGATTTATCCTCTTCAGCTAGAAAAGCCCTAGATGGCATCTTCTTCCAATATACGGCTGTTTGTCTACATTAACAATCTATGGTTTAGCATAGCCACCTTCAACAATGATCTTAGCTAGATTTTCTAGATAATTTTTTGCGGCTTTTACATCAGCATTTGCAATTTCACCTGCATTTTCATGTTGGTTTACATTATATAAATAGTTTAGTTTCCTTTAACCCTATGAACTAATTTCTGCTACCTTCAAATCTTTCTTTTTTTTTCTATTTTATTTTACATTCAGGGGTACATGTGCAAGTCTGTTATACAGGTAAACTGCATGTCATGGAGTTTGGGGTACAGATTATTTCATCATCCAGGTAATAAGCATAGTACCTGATGGGTAGTTTTTTGATCCTCTCTCTCCTCCCACCCTCCATTCTCAAGTAGGCCCTAGTTTCTGTTGTTCCCCTCTTTGTGTCCATACACACTCAATGTTTAGCTCCCTCTTATAAGTGAGAACATGTAGTATATGGTTTTCTGTTCCTCTGTTAGTTTACTTAGGATAATAGTCTCCAGCTCCACCCATGTTGCTGCAAAAGACATGATCTCATTCTCTTTAATTACTGCATAATATTCCATAGTGTATATGTACCACATTTTCTTTATCCGGTCTACTATTGATGAGCATTTAGTTTGATTTCTGCCTTTGCCATTGTGAATAGTGTTCCAAAAAGCATACACATAGTAGAACGATTTATATTCTTTGGGATATATGCCCAGTGATGGAATTGCTGAGTCAAATGATAATTCTGAGTTATCTGAGGAATTGCCACACTGCTTTCCACAATGGCTATACTAATTTAAGTTCCCACCAGCAGTGTATAAGCATACCCTTTTCTCAGCAATCTCACTAGCATCTGTTATTTTTTTACTTTTTAAAAATAGCCATTTTGACCAGTGCGAGATGGTATCTCATTGTGTTTTTGATTTGCATGTCTCTAATAACTAGTTGAGCATAAAATAAAATATCGAGCATTTTTATATGCATGTTGGCCACATGTATGCCTTCTTTTGAAAAGTATCTCCTCATGTCTTTTGCTCACTTTTTAATGGGCCTGATTGTTTTTTGCATATAAATTTGTTTAAGATACTCACAGATTCTGGATATTAGACCTTTGTCAGATGAATAGTTTGCAGATATATTATCCCATTCTGTAGGTCGTTTGTTTACTCTGTCGATAGTTTCTTTTGCTGTGAAGTAGCTATTTAATTAGGTCCCATTTTTCAATTTCTGTTTTTGATGCAGTTGCTTTTGGTGTCTTCCTCATGAAATCTTTGCCAGGTCCTATGTCCATAATAGTTTTTCCTAGGTTATTTCTGGGGTTTTTATAGTTTTAGGTTTTACATTCAAGTCTTTAATCCATCTTGAGTTGATTTTTGTATGTGATGTAAGGAAGGGATCTACTTTCAATATTCTGCATATGGCTGGCCAGTTATCCCAGTGCCATTTATTGAATAGGGAACCTTTTCCCCATTGCTTGTTTTTGTCCACTTTGTCAAAGATCAGATCTATGTAGATGTGTGGTGTTATTTCTGGGATCTCTATTCTGTTCTACTGGTCTATCTGTCTGTTTCTGTACCAATACCATGCTGTTTTGATAACTGTAGCCTTGTAGTAAAGTTTGAAGTTGGGTAATGTGATGCCTCAGGTTTTGTTCTTTTTGCTTAGGATTGCCTTGACTATTTGGGCTCTTTTTTAGTTCCATACGAATTTCAAAATAGATTTTTTTCTAATTCTGTGATGAATGTTAGTAGTAGTTTGACAGGAACAGCGTTGAATCTATAAATTGCTTTTTGTAGTATGTCCATTTTAACAGCATTGATTCTTCCTATTCCCCATGAGCATGGAATGTTTTTCCATTCGTTTGTGTCATGTCTGATTTCTTTCAGCCGTGTTTTGCAGTTCTCTTTGTAGAGATCTTTCACCTCTCTGGTTGAAATACCTAGATATTTTATACTTTCTGTGGTTATTGTAAATGGGATTGCACAACTGATTTGGCTCTCAGCTTGGATATTATTGATGTATAGGAATACTACTAATTTTTGTACATTAATTTTATATCCTGAAACTTTGCTAAAGTTGTTCATCAGGTCAAGAAACTTTTGGGCAGAGACTATGAGTTTTCTTAGGTATAGAATCATCTTGTTTGCAAACAGGAAAATTTTGACTTTCTCTGTTACTATTTGAATGCCTTTCATTTCTTTCTCTCGCCTGTATGCTCTGGCCAGAATTTCCAGTACTATGTTGAATAGGAGTGGTAAGAGAGGGCATCCCTGTCTTGTTTTGTTTTTCAGTGGGAATGCTTCCAGCTTTTGCCCATCCAGTATGGTGTTATTCATGGGATTTCCATAGACGGCTCTTATTATTTTGAAGCATGATCCTTCAATGCCTAGTTTGTTGAAAGTTTCTAACATGAAGAAATGTTGAATTTTACTGAAAACATTTCTGCATCTATTGACATAATCAGTGGTTTTGTTTGTAGTTGTGTTTATGTAATGAATTAAATTTATTTATTCATGTATGTTGAACCAACCTTGCATCCCAGGGATAAAGCCTACTTGATGATGGTGGATTCGCCTTTTGATGTGCTGCTGGATTCAGTTTGCTGGTATTTTGTTGAGGATTTTTGTATTGATGTTGGCCTGAAGTTTTCTTTTTTTGTTGTATCTCCGCCACATTTTCATATCAGAATGATGCTGGCCTCATAGAATGAATTGGGGAGGAATGTATTTTCCTCAATTTGGGGGGACAGTTCTGATAGGAATGGTATCAGCTCTTCTTTGTATAACTGGTAAAATTCAGCTGTGAATCTGTCTGGTCCTGGGCTTTTCCTTGGTAGGCTTTTTATTACTGATTCAATTTCAGAACTCGTAATTGGTCTGCTCAGAAGTTCAGTTTCTTCCTGGTTCAGTCTTGGGAGGTTGCATGTGTCCAGTAATATGTCCATTTATTCTAGGTTTTCTAGTTTGTGTGAATAGATGTGTTCACAGTAGTCTCTGAGGGATTTTTTTGTATTTCTTTGAGATTAGTGGTAACATTCCCTTTGTCATTCCTGATTGTATTCATTTTGATGTTCTCTCTTTTTTCTTTGTTTAGCTAGCAGTCTATTTATCTGATTAATTTTTCAAAAGAAGAGATTCTTGGTTTTGTTGATGTTTTGTATGGTTTTCATATTTTAATTGACTTCAGCTAGCTCTGATTTGGGTTATTTCTTGTCTTCTGCTATCTTTGGGATTGGTTTGCTCTTGGTTCTTTAGTTCCTCTAGTTTTGATGTTAGGTTGTTAACTTGAGATCTTTCTAACTTTGGGGTGTTGATGTTAAGCACTGTAAACTTCCTTATAACACTGCCTTAGTTGTGTCCCAAAGATTCTGGTATGTTGTTTCTTTGTTTTCATTAGTTTTGAAGAATTTCTTGATTTCTGCCTTAATTTCATTTACCCAAAAGTCATTAAGGAGCAGTTTATTGAAATTCCATGTAACTGTATGGTTTTGAGGTTTTTTAGTATTGATTTCTATTTTTATTGTGCTGTGGTCTGAAAGGGTGGTTGGTATGATTTTTTTTTTTTTAACGTACTGAGGATTGTTTTACATTCAATTGTGTGGTCAACTTTAGAGTATGTGTCATCTGGTAAAGAGAAAAATATACATTCGATTGTTTTGGATCAGAAAGTTCTATAGATGTCTATTAGGTTCATTTGGTCAAGTGCAGAGTTTAAGTCTTAAATATCTTTGTTAATTTTCTTCCTCAATGATTTGTCTAATATTGTCAGAGGGATGTTGAAGTCTCCCATTATTATTGTGTGGAAATCTAAGTGTCTTTGTAGGCCTCTGAGAACCTGCTTTATGCATCTGGGTGCTCCTGTGTTGGGTGCTTATATATTTAGGAGAGAGTTAGGTTTTCTTATTGAATTGAACCTTTTACCATTATGTAATGCCCTTCTTTGTGTGTGTGTGTGTGTGTGTGTGTGTGTGTGTTTTATTTTTGTTCGTTTAAAGTTTGTTTTATATGAGATTAGGATAGCAACCCCTGTTTTTTCTGTTCTCCACTTGCCTGGTAGATTTTTCTGCATTCCTTTATTTTGAGCCTATGCTGTCCAAGAGACAGCATATCACTGTGTCTTGTTTCTTTATCTAGCTTATCACTCTGTGTCTTTTAATTGGGGCGTTTAGCACATTTACATTCAAAGCTAATATGATACGATGCTGATTTGATCTTGCCCTCATGTTGTTAGCTAGTTATTATGCAGACTTGTTTGTGTGGTTGCTTTATAGTGTCAATGGTCTGGTACTTAAATGTGTTTTTGTAATGACTGACAATGGTCTTTCCTTTCCACACTTAGCATTAGTTTCAAGACCTCTTGTAAGGTAGGTCTGGTGGTAATGAATTCCCTCAGCATTTGCTTGACGAAAATGACCTTATTTCTCCTTCACTTAGGAAGCTTAGTTTGCTTGGATATAAAATTATTGCTTGGAAATTCTTTTCTTTAAGAATGCTGAATGTAGGCCCCCCAAATCTCTTCTGGATTGTAGGTTTCTGCTTGTAGGGTTTAGCCTAATGGGGTTCCCTGATCTGCCCCTTCTCTCTAGCTGCCTTTAACATTTTTGTCTTTCATTTTAACCTTGGAGAATCTGATGATTACATGCCTTGGGGATGGTCTTCTTGAGTGGTATCTCACAGGAGTTCTCTGCATTTCCTGAATTTGAATGTTGGCCTCTCCAGCAAGGTTGGGGAAGTTTTCATGGATGATATCCTGAATATATTTTCCAAGTTGTTTGCTTTCTCCCCATCTCTTTCAGAGTTACCAATGAGTTGTAAATTTTGTCTTTTTACATAAACCCATATTTCTCAGAGGTTTTGTTCATTCTTTTCTAATTCTTTTTTCTTTATTTTTGTCTAAGTTAGTTCAGAGAACTAGTCTTCGAGTACTGAGATGCTTTCCTCTGCTTGGCCTATTCTGCTGTTAATATGTGTGATTGCATTATGAAATTCTTGTAGTATGTTTTTGAGTTGCATTAAATTAGTTTGATTCTTTCTTCTAATGGCCATTTGTCTATCAGGTCCTGTAACATTTTACTGGAATCCTTAGATTCCTTGAATTGAGTTTTGACTTTCTCTTGCATATTGATAATCTTCATTCCTATCTATGTTCTGAATTCTATTTCTGTCATTTCAGCCTGGTTAAGAACCCTTGCTGGAACTCGTGCAGTTGTTTGGAGAAAAGAAAAAGAGTCCTTGTGCTCATTCTTTCTCATCTTTGTGGGTTACTGTTCTTCTAACTGTGGTGTAACTTGGGTACAGTTGACTTCTTTTCTGGATGTTTTCAGGGGGCCCAGGCTTTTGTGACAGTTGTTCATTTGTAGCTGATTCTTGTCCTTGGTTTCATGGGAGTATATTATAAAGTATTTTTGGTGTCGATGTTTTGGGCTGTGATACAGTAGGTGGCACTTAAGTGTAATGGCCAGTATGTAGGCTCTTGTTCAGTCACGTAGCTCCTCTATATTGCCTCAGGATTGGAGTGGTGCTCCCTCTCAGTGTTCTGAAAATGAGGACTCCTCTCCCACTTGAGTGCTGGCTGCAGATCTTGGCTGGGCATTCCTGAGCTGCATACCACAGTCTAGGGTTATCTCAGCCAGGCTTTATGTTTCCCCCCCATCCTGGAGGCAGCAGGAGAAAGGACCTTAGAAGTGGTTGTGACAGATGGTCTTTCATTTGTCTCTTGGGGCTCCACAACGGAGAGATGCAGAGCCGCTGTCAATCAGTGTGATCAGCCAAAGATGGGGCAGCTGTGCTATGGGCCCAAGCTGGGGGGCCCCCGTCTGGTGATGAGCAGGGGTGAGGGGTGGGATGCAGGGGAGACAGTCTGGCCTCTTCTCCTTAGGGTGGCTGTGGTGTGCTGGATATGTGTTTAAACCATGCAGGGTCTCTGCTTCTTCCCTGATCTTAGGGCAGCCAGGGCAGCACCACTGCCAGAGCTGCTGCTACTGGGAACACTCAGCCAGGGGTTGGGGTGGCTACATTGCTGGCCCAATCTGGGGGCTCTGCTTGGTGATGAGTGGTGGGGGACAAGGGCTCACAGCAAGGAAAGACTAGGCTCCTCTCTCTATGGTGATTGTCATGTGCTAGAAGCATGATTAAAGCCTTCAGCCTCTGTTCCTTCTCCAGTCCAAGGGCAGCAAAAGCAGGCTGCTGCCACCATGGCAATGAAAGAGAGGCCATTGGTTGTCTCTGGGAGCCACTCCCCAGGGAAACGTAGAGCCACTAGCAGTGGGTATGCTGAGCCAGGGGTAGGCAGCTATTCTGTGATCCTGAGCTAGGGGCCTGCCTGGTGAAGAGTCGGGGAGCCCAGGGAAGGGAGACTGGGATCCTCTCCACGTGGTGGCTGTGGTGTGCTGGAGGTGCTAGTGTAGCAACCAGGCTCTTTGTTCCTTCCCCAGCTGGAGAGCACCAAGGGCCAAACCACTGCAGCTGCAGTGCGAGACAGGCTGCGGGTTGTCCCTGGGAATTCCTCCTCAGAGAAATGCAAAGCCTCCACTGACTGCAATGTTCCCATGGTGACAGTTGTGCTGAAGTCCTGGGTTGGGAGGCCCTGCCCTGTGAGAAGCAGGGCTGAAAACTGAGGGTTCCTCCGCTTTTTAGACCATATTGGATAACTTCCTGACGTTGCCATGGCATTTGTAAACTGTCATGGCGCTAGTGAGAGTGTCTCTTAGCATGCTAATGCATTATAATTAGCCTGTAATGAGCAGTGAGAACGACCAAAGGTTAGTTTCATCGTCATCTTGGTTTTGGTGGGTGTTAGCTGGCTTTTTTATTGCACACTGTTTTATCAGCAAGATCTTTATGACCTGTATCTTGTGCCAACCTCCTTTCTCATCTTCCGACTTAGAATGCCTAACTTAATAGGAATGCAGCTCAGCAGTTCTCAGCCTTATTTTAAGGCTGAGGAAAGTCCCAGCCCATATTCAAGATGGAGTTGCTCTGGTTCAAATGTCTCTGACATACCCAATATATTAACTGTAACTATGTCAAGGAAATAATTTTCCTCTTATTACAATCCAACCAAAGAATTTGGATTTTTGAAAGAACTATGAATCACACTAGAAATTATAGATGTTTCAAGCAGCACAACAGTTTGTATAAGTAAGTACCACCTACCATAATACAAAGATTTTGCAATCATTTATTCATCACAGATTTAATATTCCAATTTCCTGAGAAAAGCTGGAGAGACAGGCCCTGACACAAGCCAGACAGATGGAAAGTACTCATTCTAATCTGTGTTTGCCCCAAGTTATCTTAATCACTAGTGCTTTAATTCATTTTTCAAGAAAATCCAGACCCTGCTTTATAATTCAACCAACATCAAACGTCAGGCACTTAGGGGGAGGCAGCAGTCCATTATGCGTGGACACAACCTCTGCTTTCTAAGAGTCTCTGATTCATTCAAATCTTAAACAACAACTTAGTTGTTTAATAAAGGCTCTTCAACATAAAGAAAGTAAAGTGGCCGGGGGTGGTGGCTTACGCCTGTAATCCTAGCACTTTGGGAGGCCAAGGCAGGCAGATCACAAGGTCAGGAGATTGAGACCATCCTGGCTAACACGGTGAAACCCCATCTCTACTAAAAATACAAAACATTAGCCAGGCGTGGTGGCGGGCGCCTGTAGTCCCAGCTACTCGGGAGGCTGAGGCAGGAGAATGGCGTGAACCTGGGAGGCGGAGCTTGCAGTGAGCTGAGATCCGGCCACTGCACTCCAGCCTGGATGACAGAGTGAGACTCTGTCTCAAAAAAAGCAAAGTGGGGATAACAAGGGCTCTCCTGATTTGCAGGGCATACAGTATTGTTTGCTTCTTTAGAGCTATTAAGGCAATTTGGAAACTTGAACAAGCTAAGTTGATTCTCTGTTTTCAAAAGTAATTACTTCACTGTTCTTCTCTTTACCTCTTTAAATTGCATCTGTTAAGTCAATAAGTTTAATACCTTGAAAAGATAATTATTCATTTAAGCCTTCAGATAATTTCTTTACATTTTTAGCTAGTATACTGACAGAGGAAATGAAGTAAACTACTTACTATGTTCTGGATTCTCAGAAACCTCAATATTAGAAATTTATAAATAAAAGCTTCAATCTGGCTATTTGTTGTAAATCCAAAAATATGAAAAAAAAAGTATAATAGTATATGTGTATACCTTATACGGCATATGTGTCACCTTTTGTTTGCAAGCCACTGACTACTGTTACCACTCTAAACTAATTTTATGTCTTGGAAGATAAACTAATTTTATGTCTTGGAAGGGAAATGAAATGATCAATGGTTCCCACAAACATGAAAATAGTCAGTTTACAGTTAACATTAATTCAGATAATCATTATAATCATTTACTGAATTCAAATGTGCCAGTCACTACATGCTTTCCATGCAATATCTCAATTCTCATGAAAACGCTGAGGGGAGGAAAAAAAAAAAGAAATGTCATTATCTGCATTTTGCAAAGGAGCAAACTTAGGCTCAATAAGATCAAATAACTTGCCCACGGTGACACAGCTTGTAAAAGCCTGAACTGAGATTTAGTCTTAGGCTGCCTGATTCCAAAGCCCTTATACCATAGGTATCTATCTATGACTGCCTCTGTCATAACATTTCTAAGATTCCACTAATCACAAAACAAAACTCAGGCAAGATGGAGCGCTTGATTCTAATGAGGGAGACAAGGGGATTCTACAACTTCCCCTGGGAGCTATCTGTAAGTTTAAATTTTTGAAGAGTATCAGGTTGGACTACCCAGAAATCATTTAACTCAGTAAACAAAACTATAGTAAGTTCTGATAAACAAATCTTTCGGCAAAAACACAAGTTTCCTAAGTAAGCCTTCATTCGTCTGACCCAGAGAAGGGTTTCACAATTGTGTCCACTGGTCTTGACTTTCAAACCCATTAGGCACCTTCCCATCACAAAATGGGAATATGTGTGATATATATTCAGGTTCTTCAGCAGAACTTTTGTAAAAATACATGGAAAATGTTCTGAAAATATGGCAAATATGTTTTTAAAAAAATATTTTATGCAAAAAAGTGTCCAGTTAAAATAAGCACTTCTCTCCAAAAGATCATATCTAAAATGTTATCTTATATATTCATGAGGTTCAGAGAGAGATGTGGCTTCCGGTTTCCTTTCTTTTCATAAAATTACCATATTTTCAATGTTTGGATAAGGTAAAGGCAGTTTATTCACAGTCCTAGAACTGAGATTCATACTAAACTCTGCTATTCTTACTTTAGTTGCAGTCCCAAACCACTGAACCCCCTTTCAAGAACAGCAAACCATGCCACCAAATACCCAAAGGGGCATCAAAGTTTGGAAAGAGAAATCAAAAAGCTTAAAGGGTTTTCGCCATCCACAAACAGTCTGTATGGTACACAAAGATTTGCATCAAAAATAAATGCTGACATTTGAGAATAGTGGTTTAGTATTTGTCAAAAATATAGCTCTGGCAAAACCACGGGTAAGCCTTACAGACTCCGAGAATGCTAACATTCCCAGATGGAAAAAAAATGAAGTTACTTCCCTGACTTTTTTTCTATAAGGTTTAAATAGTTTGTGAGTTACACATCTAAACTTTACACATCTAAAGGAGGAAGAATTGTAACATAGCCGCAATTCTTGGGCATTGATACAGGCAACTTAAAGAGTAATTTAAACTTCTTGTTTCCTGAAATTTAAGACACTGTGTTATTAACTTGCTGCTTTGCTGATCAGAATCATTACACATTAAGTAGTGTTGACTCTCCTCTATTAAGCTGGTAGAATTATTAACATTTACAGTTCCTTTCATTGCCCAGATACATTTATCCAGATGTTTGGACATTTTTCTCCATCACCCAGCCTTGCTCCCCAACCAAACTCCAGTATGCCCAACTTGCGTCAGTTTACTGGATCCTCCCATGAGACACTTGAATGAAAAGTTCTCCAGAACTAGAAATAGATATTTTTAGATATTTTTCTTCCTAGTAAGGAAATTGGTTTTTTGATGACACGAAAATCATTTCTCTGTAATGGAGATTTTTTCCCCCAAGGAATTTTAAATAAATAACACTTAAAGCCACACTTAGTCTGAAATTTTTCATTCAGTCATCTTCCAATCTGGGTGAGTCATGACAGAAAAAAAAATATGTCCTCCACCAACTTATGCAGACAATTTCTTCAGAATGAGCATGACCTAGATTTCATGAGGTCAAGTAACTAGCAGGTAAAGTAGCTAATCAATATATTGGAGAAGAAAGTCAAATATACAATTGTTAAACTACTTTGTGTCATCATTAATCTGTCTTTGTGACATAGGTCTGAATTAGACCTTTCAAAACATTTGAAAATTTTAGATAATAGGTAATTAGAAAGCAATCAGAAAGCAAATACCGATCACAAACTACTCTTTTCCAAAAGACACAATAATGGAACAGACACCCAAAGTTGAATGCCAAACACATTTAGTGCTAACATTCAAAACTCCAAATATCAGATGGTGATATAATCCCACATCTGCATACTATCATAACAACCAGAAATGATAGACTCATGTAAAATAAAAGTCTGGTAGGAAAGTTTACACAGGTGCAAGAAAAAAAAAAAAAGCATTTGCAATATGTATAGTGTATCTTAATTATATTTAATTTAAAATAAATATTCTGCTTGGGGCCACATGAAAAACCAGAAAGATTTTGTTACCACATCATACTGAAATAATGTAAGTCCTTTGAGAGTGAAGAACATTTCTTATTTACATGGCTGCCACGAGAGGACCTAGCACAGTGCCTGCCTCCCAAGACAGTGCAAACCACCTGCCCCTATCACATAGGGAGTTCAAGTGCACATTTGTAGGCCTCACCTCTCGTATCTTAAAACAGAAACTTTTGGATTACAGAAACCTGCACTTTTAACAAGTTCTCCAAGTATTTCTTATGGACGCTGAAGCTTAATAACTACTAACAGAAAAGTTACTCGGTAAATGTTTGATAATTTTGGGACACTAGTGTATAGAATCTCGAAGAACTACAGTCAAACTTTCTATTGGAAAAATGGTGTCTGGGCACTAAGCCCAGTATTGCCCTCAAACAGACTGATAATACTGTCACCAGGGTTTTCATTCTTGCTTTTACTGGTTAATATCAAAACCTCAAATCACATCTGCTCCACATCCCAAACCCTGGCACTAGGCCCTCTGGAACTGCCTTTGTGTAATCAGAAATTTGTTTGGAATTCTCTGTGTCTTCTCTTAGCTTCCCCCTCTCCCCCATATCCTTAACTTGTCTGATGGTACACATTTCCCCTGCAAGCCTCACAAGTGAGTGCTCACACTAAGGACCTCAGCATGCAGAGGAATGTTGGTGCTGTGGACTGAAGGTTGTGTCCTGCCCAAAATTCATATGTTGAACTCCAAACCCCAAGGTGATGGTAGTTGGAGATGTAGCCTTTAGAAGGTAATCGGGTCATAAGGGTGGAACACTTATAAATGGAATTCGTGCCCTTATGAGAAGGGACAGGAGAGAGATGGTGTCTCTCTTCAACATGTGAGGATACAGCAAGGTGTCCATCTGTAACCAGGAAGAGAAACCTCCCCAGGAACTTAAGTCACCAGCACCTTGATATTAGGCTTCTCAGCCTTCAGAACTGTAAGGATTAAATTTCTATTGTTTAAGCCACCCAGTCTATGGGGTTTTACTGCTATAGTAGCTAGAGTTGACTAAGACAGCTGGTATCGTACTCTTTCCCCACTGCCACTTACAGACCAATAAGAAGGGTGATGCAGTAAGCCAGGTGAGAGCTGATGGCAACTGAGGATGGAATGTGTGGCACTGAAGATAGTGAGAAGTGCTTAGCCTTGAGATATTTGGGACACTGGTACTCTTGAAGACTTAGAGTTTTCTCTGATCTCTGTATCTCCTTCCTTAAGCAAGCTCATCGAAGTCCATGACTTCCATTACTGCATACATGCACTTTGATGGCTCACCTTTCATTTCTGTTTTCCACTGATGCCTCTCATTTGATATCCAGTACCTTAAAATAAATTGTCTAGTTGGCATCTCCATTTAGTTTTCTCAAAAACAACAGTTCAAAAGTTGAAGTTATAATCTCCTCCAAAGTTTAACACACCCCTAACCTGAATAGTAGCCTGTTCCTCTTCCAGTGTTTCTCATCTCAGAAATAGTACCCCCATCCATCCAATTACATGAGCCACACACCTAAAAGTCATTCTGGACTACCCCTGTCCCCTTATCATATAGTCTATCAATGAGGCTGTCTATTTGCCTCATAAGTATTGTATCAATAGACTTTTCTGTATCTCCATCACTTTCTTCTGGTCCAAGCCACCATTTTCTCTTGAAATTGCCCACTGGTTAGTTTCCCAGCAGATCACTTTTATTCCTCCTTGTCTCTTCTCTACAATAATGTAAGAGTTAAGAACAAATGCCAATGGCTTCTTATTGATTTTATGATGAAAACCAAAAATTTGGATGTCATTACAACATACTCTGGTCCTCTGTCCCGTTCCACACATATTTCCTAAAGTGCTTCCCTGAAACCCAGGCCACAAGGACATCTGGTAGGGCCCTCATTTTAGAAGTTTCCCCATATCACAAACACACACATCTACAAGCACACATGGGCATGCATGCACATATAAACTATGTTAAAAAGCCCCTGGAGCTTTTATCAGTAAAATAGGCGCCTAGCCAGACATACTGCAACCCATATCCTTAAACACCTGCTCTGAGACTAACACTCATAAGGCCCTGGGGAACATTACTCCACATCTCTTCTACTATGCTTTCAAAACAAAAGGCAATGGCCTCCCAATGCCACCACTGCCAATTGCAGGAGCAAGACACCAAGAGTGGTGGAGGACTTCGGGCAAGTTACTTAAACACTCTGAAATTTGACATGTCACTCAAAACTACAATAAACATACCTACTTCATAAGATTGTTTACAATAACATAAACCCTGCACATGGCAATTCAATAAATAGTAAAAGAGAGTGCTGATCCTTAACATGATCATGATTTCCCAGGTCCCACCACATTTAATGCTCCACTTATTTTTCCAAGTTCTCAGAACAGTCTGCCTGGAAATGAAATCATAGCGTGCAATTACCCTGGAAAACTAAATCCAATCCCCTTTTGTTTTTGCTGCCAGAATTTTTTTAAAACATGAGAACTACAATGAACCAGTATAGCTGAATTTTAATTACGGAAGAAATATTTTGTTAAGTGAATCTATCATGCTGAAATACACATTGATCTTGCACTACACTGCCTCCCTTGGCCACTCATTTATAACTTAAAACTCTTTAATACTCTTCTATTTATCTGCAGATAGCATTTGAAAAACACATCAGAAAAATCACATTTGAAATTATATTCCATGCGGAGTGCTTATTATTGACGGCCATAACTTTTACTCTACAGATCTTCAAATGTGATTCTAATTATATTTGTGTGGCTATAGATGTGTTTCCAACACTCTGGTTGCCAGTGCCTTGACCACCTTCTCTGCCAATGGCCTTGTCCTCTACTCCACTTCAACCACTCACTCACATGGCCATAGCCTCGAACTTTTCATTACCAATGTTTGCAGACTTACCATATCTGAATTTCTTTTCTTTTTTTTTTTCTTTTTTTCCTTTTTTTCTTTTTTTATTATACTTTAAGTTCTAGGGTACATGTGGATAACGTGCAGGTCTGTTACATATGTATACATGTGCCATGTTGGCGTGCTGCACCCATCAACTCGTCAGCACCCATCAACTCGTCATTTACATCAGGTATAACTCCCAATGCAATCCCTCCCTCCTCCCCCCTCCCCGTGATAGGCCCCGGTGCATATCTCAATTTCTAGCCACCCCTCTCCTTTCTTCTCAATCTCCAACATCTTGTCACCTATCCACACACTCAACTGATAATCTTACTTCCTATTTCCCTAAAAACTAGAAGCAGCCCTTCATCATCTTCTCAATACTGCAGCCACATTGGTCTCATTAAAATGTTAATCAGATTGTGTCATTTATCTCATTAGAACCCCCCACCCCACCACGGTCAGTGACTTTCCATCATGCTCAGCAGAAAAGTCATGCCCTGCAATGGCCTAAGAGTAGAATGAAAAAGGAGCACCATTGATAACCACATCAGAACAATGCACATTAGTTGGAAATTTGGGCAAAGTGAGAAGTGAATTTCACCTATGTGGATTTGGATCTTATGATCTACTAGTTTTCCCTTGCTTACCTTACTACAGTTGCATGGTGCTTCTCACTGTTTCTTAAATACACCTAGGCATGCTTCAGCCTAGGCCCTTTTCACCACTATTCTCTTTGCCTTAAACATTCTTCTCCAAGATACTCTGTCAGTCTGCTTCCTCACCTTTGAGTCTTTACCTTCCTCAGTGAAGTCTGGTGTCCCCTTGATCTGCTATCTAAAACTACCACATAGCTAATCTCTATCCTTCACCAGCTTCATTTTCCTCTTTGGCCATTATTACTATCTAACATGCTATATATTTTACTTATTCATTTTGTTATTATCTGTGTTCCAACATAGGCACTCAAATATATACACTCCATACAGGCAGGGATTTGGGAAAGGAGCTCCCTCAATAGACATTTACCTCTGAGTCTGATCAAGGGTGACCAAAGTTATTCAGTTCAAGTTGCCTCACTTCTCCAATATGGTCCATCTCACAAGAAACAAGACTTTCAGCATCTGGAATGTGGACTGGTTAGGTAGCTAGAAGAGCAAAGAAAGCACTCAATGAATAAGGATATACTTACTCATGACAGGAGCAAAGGAAGGTGAGAAAAAAGAGAGAACCTTGGGGGTTGGCGTAGGAGAGAAGCCTCATAGAGAGGGAAATGGCTCTTAAGCTTGGCCTTGAAGAAAATGGAACTGGGAGGAATGAGGAGGAAGAAGAAATTTCTGAGCAGAGAGAGAAAAGTTGGTAAAGCAGGAAGACAGATATGATGACAGTGTCTTAGTTTGGATTATCCCTCAAGCTGACCTGGGGGGAGGACAACTTATTTCCATGTAATTCCAGGAAGCACAAGTGGGGAAGGAGGGAAAATGACACAGAAAAGGGACAGAAACTAATCATGTGTATGACAGTGACTGGGGTAACCACTATGGGCATTGTAGCTCAATTCTCCTGGAGAATCTAACACATTCTATTAGTTTTCTATAGCTGCTATAACAAGTTACTACAAACTTAGCAGTGTCATATGACAGAAATTTATTATTGTATAGTTTTGGAAGTAAGAAGCACAAAAGTAGGTCCAACAGAGCTAAAACCAAGGCACCAACAAAGCTGTGTTCCTTCAGGAGCTTCTATGGGAAAAGCTGTTTCCTGGCCTTTTCCAGCTTCTAGGGATTGCCCACATTCCTTGACTTGCTGCCCCTTCATTAACAGCCTCACTCCACTTCCATCATTACATTTCTTTCTTATAAGTCCCCTTGTGATTACACTGAGACCACCAAGATAATTCTCCCTATCTCAAAATTCTTGATCAGTCACATCAGTCATCAAAGTCCCCTTTGACATGTAAGGTAATTTAGTCACAGGTCTGCGGGTTAGCATGTTGGTATCTTTGGGGGACCATTATTCCGCCTACTTAGATACCATGTGGAAAACACTTCAGAACCATTCTCCCACCACTACTAGGATGGGAAACTTGGGGCACATTACACTAATTTCTAGCCCAGACGACTGGTTGCAGGTTGCCCTGGGCTGTACCTGCATACAGCTGAGCAAATTCACAGATGCAGGAGATAGTCGCAGGCAAAGAAGAAGGCACCAGGGATGGGACACTGCTAGTGGTCAGAAATTGTTCCAAGGGCAGGGCACCACTGTACCTGGTAGCCACGATGCAAACAGAGGTTAATTAGGGAGTATGTGTGGGGAAACCATAGGAACAGTATTGAACAGGTAAGACTGGCACAGATGATGCGGTGCCCCAAAAGCCAAATAATTGACATTAGGGAAACGGGAGTTTTTAAGAGAGGTGATGAAAGCAGTATTTTAGGGAGATTTGTTTCACAGGAGAATGCTAAGAGTCCAATACAAACAATGCTTTAATAATCCAGAGCTAAGATGATGAAATGCTATGATTCAAAGTATAGATCCAAGAATTGAAAAGCAGCAGCAAAGACAAAAAAAAAAAAAAAAAAAAAAAAAAAAAAGGTCTTGGTACTAAAAATAGGATTAAATGAGAAAGAAAAATCAATCATAAGTTTTCTACCTTAAAATGCTGAAATAATAGAATCTATAGGGAGTTGAGAATGAAAATTAATTTGGAAGAATAAATTGGTTCAATTTCAGGTTCACTAAATGTGAAATAAGGTGATGATAGTATACCCAAATTGAGCTGTCAAGTCACAGAAATTTTTCTCAATAAAAATTTTTCTACACCTTTCTAATTAAATTAGAAATCTCATTCAAAACAACCAAGATCATTATCATTTTATTTCATGGGTAGATGGGAAAATATTTTAAGACTACTCATTATTCCATTTCCATTAATATATTTCCAAGCAGCTCTCCAAATTCATCTATATCTCTTTCATTACACATTGAATAGGAAAGTGGACTTTCTTGAACCCAGAGTTTTAGACTTCTTGCTACAGTATTATTAAGACACTCTACAGACAAACAAGAAAGGCTGGTCTTGGAGTTCCAACATCTGGATCACAGTCTTACCCAGCCCTTACAGCACCTGACTGTGCAAACTTGGGTGAGTCACTTAAGTGATTTGAGTGTCTGTTTTATTGTTTGATACTGAGGGAGCTGGAATGTATTACTTCTAATGTTTCTCCCAGCCCAAGAAGCCTCAGCTGTCAGCAGATAAACTGCTAAATTCATCACCAATTTGGTCAAATTCTAATCACTCCAATATCATACACATGTTATCTGAGTAGATTATTGAATTGTCTATTTTTTAAAGCCAAAGTAAAAAGAGTTAAGTGAATGCTGTGAATTGGAACTACTGCGAAGCAACCTGCATTCGTTTTATTAACAATGTCTTACATTTGGTAGCACTTTACAGCAATCTTTTATATATTCTTCCCTTACTTTACCTTAAAAGCTACTTCATATGCATGTTAATATTTGTCTCATTTTACAATTCAGAAAACTGAGACTCAGGTGATTGCCCAGGATTAAACCACCAGTGATAGAGTCTGAACGCAAAATCAGCACTGACACCAAGTCAAATAGTATTTTCATAACACTAAAATATTTCTCAATATGCCAGACATGTAATGTTTAAATATAATTTGAGACTTTAAGATAGAGATTTATTTAAAGATAGTTTACTTACTGACATAGAAGTCTTATATTTTGTAATTACTACTTGCTATATTGTAGAGTACATAGCATTATATTTTTAAGAGTTTACATCATTTACGTATCTATCTGGTGAAGGAGACTCTTAGGATAGAAAACATGTTTATCTGTATCTACCATGTGGCCTGGCACAAAGTAGGTTCTAAAAAGATTTGAGGTATGACTATAGTGAGTTTAAATGGCATATCCACGGAGTATTTTATTTATGTTTAATACTTATAATTGTTGTCTACTGTCTTTATTGCATGAAAGATGTTAAAAGTTACTGTATATTTTCACAAGGTACTTATTTAAACTGTCATACAAAAAAAGCTGTAAGTCAGAGAATAGACAGATCCACAATAATAGGCGAAGTCTTTAAAAATACTCTCCCAGTAATTTATTGAACAATGAGGCAAAAAAGATAAGAATATAAAAGATCTGAATCTATCAATTTTACATAACAAACTTTTTATTCATTCAACAACTACAAAATGCACATTTTTATCAAGTACACAGAGAATGTTCACCAAGTTAGAAATCTGTTTGACTACAAAATAATTCCTAAGAAGTTTTAAAAGATTGAAATTTATAGAGCATGCTCTCTGATCACAAGATTTAACCAGAAATTGTGAATGAAAAGATATCCACAGGAAATGAAATCAGTATGCAAAGAGATATCTGCACTTTCATGTTTATTGCAGCATTGTTCACGATAGCCAGCATATGGCCTCAACCCAAGTGTCCATCAGTGATTAAACTGGTAAGGAAAATGTGCTATATATTCACAATGGAATATTATTCAGCCATAAAAAGAAGGAAATCTTGCCATTTGTTACAGAATGCCTGGAATATTTGGGGAGGGGATTTGGGATGTTGGTCAGAGGACACAAAATTTCAGTTAGATAGGAGGAGTAAGTTCAAAATATCTGTTATGCAACAGGGTGACTATAGTTAATAACAATATATTGTATTCTTTAAAAATGCCAAGATAGTGCACATTAAGTATTCTCACCACAAAAGTGATAACTATATGAAGTAAAGCATATGTTAATTACCTAGATTTAGCCATTCCAAAGTGTGTATATATTTCAAAACATCGTGTTGGATGTGACAAATACATATATTTTATGTCAATTTTTTAAAAAATATATACACACGTACACATGCACCTGGGGAAACCCCATTTAGAATTGAAAAAAAGTATAAATAAAAAACAAATCACAGATGGAATAAGAAAACATTTTTAATGGAATGACGATTTAAAAATTTCTGTGTGTTTGTAAACTTGTGAGTACCACTAAATCAGAGTTTAGAAAAAAATTGATAGATTTGTTTATTTTGTAAAGAGGAGAGGTTCAAAATAAATTATTTATGTGCCTCCCTACAGAAATTAGAAAACAATAAGCAAATTAAACCTGAACTAAGCAGAAAGAAAATAAGCGAGGACTCAATGAAACAGAAAACAAACGGTGGAGAAAATTCACGAAGCTAAACGTTAGCTCTTTGAATCTAAGACCTTTGAAAGATTAGTGAGGAAGACAAGAGAAAGAAAACACAACTTACCAATAATATGATGAAAGAGAGGTTTTCCCTACCGCTCCTATAGATATTACAAATATAATGAATGAGTGTTATTAGTAATATTATGGCAACAAATTTAAAGGCACTGAGATCAGAAAAAAAAGAAAACTGACTCAATTTGAAGACGATATAAAACTCTCAGGAGTTAAAAGAGAAACTGCTAAAACTAACAAGTGAATAAATAACATTGTAAGATACAAGGTTAACATACAAAATATAATTATAGTCCTATATACCAACAGCAAAGTTTTGGAAAATAAATTTAAAACAATTTTTTAACACATGGTAAAAAAAAAAAAAAAGCATTAAATATTTGAGAATAAATTTAACAAAATGCACACAAAACCTGCACAAAAACTGTTTCTGGAAGAAATTAAAGATCTAAATAAAAGGAGAAATATATAAAAGTTTATCGATTATAAAAGTTTATCGTTATAAAAGTTTAACAATATTGTTAGGATGTTAATTCTTCTTCTTAAATTCATTTATAGATTTAATACAATCTCAATACTAACACAACATAATTTTTAATATACTTTGATAAGATGCTCCTAAATTTATATGGAAATGCATAGCCAAAACAATCTTGTAAAAGAACAAACCTGGAGGACTTATGGGTCCTCACTTGGAGATTTATTACAAATCTACAGTAATGAAAATACTTTGATATTATTACAAGGACAGGCAAATGGAGAATAAAGTCCAGAAAGAGACCCACACTTAGCCAACTGATTTTTGACAAAGGGATTAAAGCAATTAAAAGGAGAAAGGAAAATCTTCTAACTGATGAAATATAAAAAAGTCTATGCCATACGGTAAAAAAAAAAACAAAAACCTGAACTCCTACTTACACCATACATAAAATCAATTTGAGATAGATCATAGACCTAACTGAAAATTCAAAAACATAAAGCTTTTAGAAGAAAAGATAGGAGCATAGTATTACTACCTATCAGTAGGAAAAGATCTAGATTAGACACAGAAAATAATAAGAAAAAAGGAAAATATTGACATACTGGACTTCATCAAAATTAAATATCTGCTTATCAAAAGAAATTGTTAAGAAAATGAACACGCAACCACCAGTGGGAGAAAATATTCACAAAACATATTTCTGATCATGGACCCATATCCAGAATATATTAAGAATTCTTAGAATCCAAAATTTTAAAAGACAACTCAGTTTTTTTAAATGAACAAAAATGTGAACAAACACTTTACAAGGAAAGATGTACAATAGTCATTAAGGTCAAAAAAAGTGCTCAACATCATTAATTCATCATCAGGATATTCAAACTAAAGTCACAATAAAATACCATTTACAGCCACTAGAATAACTAAAATTAAATAGACTGAAAATATCAAGGGATGCATATGATGTAGATACAATTTGAATTCTCATTCATTGCTGATGAGAATGTAAACGGTACAACCCCTTTGGACAAGCGTTCCTCAGTTTCCTGTAGAGTTAAGTATTCACCCCTACTACAACTCAGCACTTCGTTTCTGGGTATTTATTAAAGAGAAATTTAAAAATATCTGTTTACACAAAGACTGGTACACAAACATTTACAATAGTTTCATTCATTATCGCCCCCAAATGAAAAAAATCTCAAATGCCCATTAACAGGAAAACAGATAAATTATAATATATTCACAAACGGAATACTATTCAGCAACAAAACAGAACTATTATAATAAAACATGAATAAATCTTACAGATACTGTGCTGTGCTAAAGGATTTGGATAAAGCAAAGTACATATAAATGAAGTTCCAGAACAGGAAAAATTAATCTGCGGTCAACAAAATCAGGAAACCATAATTAAATGAAAGGCAAGGGTATTGACTCAGAAGGGGCTTCAGGCAACTTTCTGAGATGATGAAACTACTCTTTATCTTGCAGATGTGTGTGCTTCACATCAGTGAACGCATTTGCCTAAATTTGTTGTATTTTACACTGAATTTTGTGCATTTTATGGTATATAATTTTACCTTCAAAAAATTTTGCGAACAAATATTGAACTCTTGTTTGGAGACTGGCTTTTCACAGTAGTGCGGGCTAGCAATTCTGAAACTATTTTCTAGGCATTCTAGTCTAGAAGGGTGTATTAGGGCTCCCAAGACAAACAGAACCAATCGGATGTATCTAGATATAGATACAGACAATAGATGGATGTAGATATAGATATAGACATAGATATAAAGATATAGATGTAGATATGAATACAGAAAAAAGAGCGATTTATTTTAAGGAATTGGCTCACATGATGATGGAAGCTGGCAAGTCTAAAATCTACAGAGCAGGCTGGCAGGCTGGAGACCCAGGGAAGAGCTGATGCTGTAGTCCTGAATACAAAGGCAGTCTGAAAGTGGAATTCCCTTTTCCATGAGGGATCTCAGTCAGATGAGTCCCACCCACCACATGCAGAGTAATCTGCTTTACTCAAAGTCTACTGATTTACATGTTAATCACACCTAAAATACCTTCACAGCAATATCTGGACTGTTGACCATATAACTGGTTACCATATTCTGGCCAAGTTGACATATAAAACTAACCATCACAAAAGGATTTACAACTATGAAAATGGAGAAGTTTAAAATGTATCCTGTGATACTGAACTGGAATTGGAGGTATCCGTATGAATTCATGGTTTCAATAATTATACAATGATAAGGTAAGAAAATCCCCAAATTTAACTAGTATACAAGAAGAATTATTGTAAAAGGGCACAATATCTCCAGCTTATCCTAAAACGGTTAAGAAAATAAACTAAGATCACATATACAAGTAAATACAGATAGAGCCGCATGTACACCCACATTCACACATGCACATTTCCTGCCTCTGTTTGCTGACAAAGCCTAGGAACAAGGACAGGCCCGTAGTAGTGACCATACCTGGCACTCAGATTTTAGTTTCTAAATACCATTTCACACTAACCAGCATCAAGGCTCCCTAGAGAAAGGACTGATTCTAGGTCTGGGACAAGGAGGGCACAAATGAGCCTAGAATATCTGACTTACACCACAAGAAAGCACTCAAAAAGTTGTGTAGACATAACAAAAGGACACAGAGACCAGTGTGAAGAGACTCCTACCAGACAATGAAAAAATTCTGGAACAATGAAAACATTCTGGAACAATGAATAAATGGAGGAGAAGAAAACACCTTTTGAGTAGTGGAATGCTACTCTAATAAATGTAGAAGTAACAAGGAGAAACACATCCATGAATGCTAAAATCAGTGAATGAAGATTTTAAGGAGCATCATTTACATGGTATCAGTGTATCTCCCCACAAGCTACTTGTTAAATCAAAAGGAAAATTATTTTACAATGGAGAGACCTGGCTGACATGACCTTTATGATAAGCAGTTTTGGACGAAGCCAGCATCACATGATTCCTGACATGCTGCACTCAGAAGGACACAAATCCTGCTGTGGTATTTCTGCTGAAAATAGATGGCTTTAATCTAATCATGAAAAACTGTCCCACAAATCCAAATTGAAGGTCATACTACAAAGCAGCTAGTCCATAATCTTTAAAAAATATTAGTCAAAACAGTCAAAAATGACTCACAAACTGTTCTAGCTTAAAGCTGGCTAAAACCAAAGGCAATGGATGATTGGATTGGTTCATTATTAATTTACCATTAGGTGGATCCCGGATCATGGAAAAAATAGCTATAAAGGAAATTATTGGGACAACTGATGGAATTTAAATATGGGCTGTGTTCTAGATAATACTTCTATTGCACCAATGATAAAGCACATGGTTTCAATAATTATACAATGATCAGGTAAGAAAATCCTCTAATTTTAGCTAATATACAAGAAGAATTATTGTAAAAGAGTACAATATCTCCAGCTTACCCTAAAATGGTTAAGAAAATAAACTATGATCACATATATAAGTATATGTGTAAATATAAATATTAAAAATACAAATAAATTATACATTTATATTATATAACTTATGAATTTATAAATTCAAAATTACAAATTTAAATTACATATATTCATATAAATTTTATAAATACATATAAATGATAAAGCAAATTAAATAAATGTAAACAATTGGTAAACATAGATTAAAGAATATCCAGGGTACTTCTACTGTTCTAACAACTTTTCCTTAAATTTACATATAAAACTAAAAACAAGTCAAAACTTTAAAACTACCAAAAAAAACCCTACAGAATATTTTTAAATGAATATGATGTTTCTTATGCACAGAAAAATACTTACCACAAAAAAGGTGTTCAATATATGTTTATTAAAACTTGAATGAATAAAACTATCTTCTTGCAAATATAAAAGCTCTTTGTAAGTTAGGAAAAAACTATGAAACAGTAAAGGTTTTATTAAGAATTCGAGATCCAATCTTTATAATTCATACCACATTTTTCAGTCCCAAGATAATTATATCACAATACATACCATGCAAATATTTTTACTTGATTGGACAAATTTGAGCACAAAGGTAAAAAACGAGTCAATTTATCCCCAAAATCATTTTGGCTTTTCTTCCCAGTGGATTTAAAGAAAGGTTAAAAGGCTAACCATGCAGTCACTTTCTACTTCAACCCGAATGTAACAAATTAGCCCTTAACTCTAACTCTCATGGAGCGTGCAACTTTTCTTTTGTGTAAAATATTTAACATCTATTCGATAAGGTTTTGGGATGCCTTTCAGAATAGGAAAACATAACATATTTTCTGTTTCCCATATGATCCCTCTGTCATTTTTACTGCTTGATACAGCATGTGACTAAATTTGTGAGAAATCCATCTCACAATTACACCATCCAGACCACTTGGGTCAGAGTAAAAATCTCTCTTCATGAAGATTTATAAGTTGTTAAAAACGAACATCTGAGAATTTGAATAATGATGTACAGTAATTTTTATTACAATTTGATCACTATAAACCCTAGAAAATGTTTATTAAAATCTTATTTATATTTTGAAGGAATGATACTAGAAAAACAAAAATATTATTTAGTGAGAAAAACATTCTTCCAATATCAGCAAAGCTATCAAGATTTTTATAAACAACTGGCAAGCCTATTTCTATCCAAATCTAGGCAATTCTTATGGTAATGCACATTTGAGAGCAAAAGCAATATTGAAACTAAGGCTCTGTTTAAGGAAGGAAGCAATGTGAGAGATGCTGGCAATAGTTATCGATGGTTTATTATCTGCTAGGGACTACATTCAATATGAATATGCAGATAACAAGACCTTTGCCCTATCACAGTATACAAGCAGGAAATGCTATAAGGATCATTGGAAGAAACCTAACCCCACTTGAGGTGGCACGCCTCAATAATTCAGTGAAGGTGTCCAATGGGAGCTAATTATGCCTAGGTTGAGTTCTGAAGGCTCAGTGGGATCTATCCAGATAAAGAAAGCAAGGGAATGTCTTTCTGGGGAAGGGAGCAGCAAAAATTAAGGCAATGGGGTAAGCAAAGACATGCATGCTTGGAAAACTGCAAAGAGTTTGATAAGCCTGGAGCAAAAGTTAACAGCAAGTGTGATGACAAATCAGACTGAATAGTTAAAATGGCTAGAATGCCATGACAAGACAGCATGGATTTTGGATTACATTCAAACAACTATGGAAAACCAATAGGGGAATTTTAACTGAGGGGGTGACATCATCTTATTTTTAAGAGAACATTTATTCCAGTGTATTTTAAGTGCAGTCAGGCAGTCATCAATTCAATGTAGGTATCTCAAAGGCCTGATTAAGTTGATGATTGAGGAGAATAATATAGAAAAGCACTTCTTTTTCCTTCTCTCCACATTTCCCATCGACAACACACAAAAATTACAAACACCACCAAAAAAGTATGGAAGGTGGCTTCAGACCTCCTCTCTACCACTCCACCAACCCATCTGCTCACTCTGTTCCCAGGAGGAGAACTGATTAACCCAATGGACAGCAGAGAGGAAAGGAAACAGCTCCACTGTGCAGGCTTTGCCTCTGGTTGCCTCTGGGGACAGATCTGCATGAAGGAGGAGTCAATGCCCTTCTCCACCGGAGTCCACCACACACTAACAAACCCGTGTCAGAGTCCAGGGACTGCCTTTCAGAGGCAAGTCAGCAGGCCCATGTCTTCTTAGAGATCCCTGTTCTCAGGGTTTCTCCTCAGGGGTGTGAGGTGACTTCCTGTTCCCTGTGCTGCCTGCTACCTAGTGTAGGCTGTACCATGGTCTCCCCACATGAATCCTGAGATTCAAACCTGGAGAGAGCAGTGGGGAGCCTCATTGTGACCATCAATTCAGGCTTCATTTTCCAATCCAGTTTTAGCAATAATAAAGGTAATAATCTTTATCAGACTTCCACATCTAATTCTGGTTTAGTATTCAGAATCAGAAAGACAATTCCCAACAATAGGGAGAGGAAGATAGAGTTCATAGAACTACAGATGAGTATAAGGAGGAGATAAAGAAAAGGATGAGGTAGTCAAAGGTGACCCCTGCGTACAACACTTTGTCAACAGCTTCTCCACCATAGTCACGGAGAGCTGAAATTCAGTGAAAAGGCAGTGATTCATCCAGTTTGGAAAAGAAATTTTTCTCTAATATGCCATCTTTGGTCTGAGTGTATTCAGGCAGAAATGCCTTGGCAGGACATTCGAGGAAAGCAGGAATGCCAGAATATACATCTTCAGCCCACAGCACTAAGAGGAGGCAAGCAGAGGGGAAACAGTTTTATGAACACCACATACTTACTGCCTTCCTTGCAGGTGGGCTGAGACCTGGGACCTCAAATTAGGGACTCAACCAGCAGTGATTCACATTTCTGAGAAAAGTGCTGGTAAGACATTAAGTGACATTCAAAACAAATTTGTTATTTAAGGTAAAATTAAATAAGTGTCACTGACATCTCACATTATGCCCATATGTGTAAGGCATTCTATTTTTCCTTTCTCGACATTAGGATTTGAAATCTACGCAGAGCCAAAATCCAATACTCCATCATCCATTGACTAATATATTTTCCAGTTCCTTCTAGGCCTGTTTTCTTATGTTGTGAAATTTAAAACTATCCAAAGAAAATGTGTGTTGTGGATTGACAAATTTCTCAGATAACTTGCCACTTCATTATTTTTTGGTGTATAATAATATTAAGAATTAGGGCAGATGCTGTAATATATGAACTGAAATCAATATAGCATTTTGGCAGAGTATGGAATTTCATGTTATCCTAATATATCCTCAGAGATCAAGCTTTTTAAAAAATTAATGCTTGAAGAACTTAGTAAAAACAATAAATTCATGTCTTTAATATATTAAATATTAATAAACAGTACCACACAAAAATGTGATTGCCATATTGACTGAAAGACATTAACGTGTTACATCCTACTGTTTTATAGCCTGGAATATCATTAATTTAAGAAGATCTTATTCATATTAGTTCTTGCTACTACGAACATAAAGAAATTTCTTACACAGTCTACTTTTTACATAAATGAACACTTTGTTTTGTCTTTCCCAGGAGAGTAGGCATAAAGAGTGATGTGTTTCCACTTGGCAGCATTTCTTCTTTTTTGTTTTGTTTTCAAAGGAGCATTGGCTCGCTTGATACACAGCCTTCAAACAATATTTGTTGAATAAATGAATGAATGAATGATGATCACATGTGATCCTGATTGATCGATACAGACAGGAGAGAGGCAGTGTAGGCAAAAAAGGTAAAATAAAACTTCTTTTTAATAAACAAAAATCCTACTATTTAAAAAGGGAAAGTGCAAAGTGGAAAACCAGAAAAGAGTATCAGTCAAGAGTTATTTTTTAATTCGGCTACATGCCACGACCCCTCCCTCCGCTCCACCCAAACACACACACACAAACAGAGGCTACCCCATCTATATCACCCCTCAGATAAAGCTAAAAGTGGGTCATAAGGAAAACTCTGGAAGCACAAAGAGCAGGAAATTTTTATCAGTGCTTTTTTTCCATTCCACAATACATTGTCCTAGTGATCGCTCTTTATTTAAAGAAAAATAATTGTCAATCAAGAGCCCTTGGTATTCAGGAAAATGGTGTTCGTAGAACACATTCAAGTTTCTTAGAGTAAAACATAAGTTGGGAATCTGGAAAACACACATTTTCTAAATTCCTAATAATATATTCGTATGGAAAACTTACTTTCACGTTAATAATACTCTAACCCAGTTGACTCCACTAAGAAACAGAGACTACCAGGTTTATAATTTAGATAAATAGTAAGCTATTTGTATCAAATTTACAAAAGTTCAACATCATACATGCTTCAGAAAATTTCTCACATTTGGAATGGTAGACTAAAAAGGCTATACTCGCTCTTAGCTGTACGACAACTCAATAGAAATCCTGCACTACGTTTGGTTAACACAGTGTTCCATCCAAAAAAAAAAAAAAAAAAAAAAGCCCTCAAACAGTACAAATAATCTCATAAAAAAGGCAAATAATGACGAACAGGCAAATAATCTCATAAATAAGTCATCAATAGTATTCTGGTTGCCTGAATCACATTTGCAATGGTTTAGATTTATCATTAAAGAATGGAATTGACATTCAAATGTAAAACATACAGATAAAATTAATAAATATTTATCGTTATGTGTGTATCTTGCTAATAGTTGGTTAATAACTAGGACAAAGTTCTCAAAAACATCTACTAAGTTTTGTTAGTGATTATGTCTGTGTACTTGGATTAGAAGTGATATCTTTTTGCTTATCTGCATAATTCAAATTTATTTTTATAATACAACGTTTTTAAAAAAATTATGTTCATGTTCATGATATATGGTAATCACTTGCTAATTGAAGACAAAAAATTAGATTCACTTTCCTTTGAATTTCCAAGAAAAAAAAAAAGGCTCATGGCTACCTACTCCTGTGTCTACTACAGGAAGTCTGAACTCTGGAAATTCCTGTCAGTCCTTCCTTTACCGCCAACTTTAGCAACTGCTTTTGTTCATTTTGACAGCTCGGCTGCCTCTTTATTCCCTACAGATCAATGGTGAAGCTCAACTACATGAATCATAGTCACTCACCACATTTTATTAATTTAGTCTAACTGGGTATTTCTTAGCTGTGGGTTTCATTCAACTTTTACTTTTCTCTGTATAACAGAAAGAGCAACTCACTGAGGATGTGCAGCTCCAACTTTTCTCCGACGGACTTTCTGCTCCTGTTGGAAAATCCCATCTGCAGAAGAAAACAGCAATTTGACAATTTGATTGAATGTATTCCTGCATGTAACCTAGAAGGAGCTTCAGGGATAAACTCCGGATTATAGTTCAAGGCGGTAATGTCGTCAGCTTTCATGCTTATAAAAGTAGGACATTATTTTCTTAATTAGTAATTTAGAACAGTTTTCACGTATTGAGTTCAATGGTTCCCTCACTGTCGACACCAGGATGTTGAAGCAAGCTCAGTTTCCTTTTGCTCCTTCTCCTCCTCCCCTATCCGCTTATGATATCCAATAACTACTCAAAGTGGTTAGACCTGCGTTATTCCAAGGACAGTCTTCAAACTCTGTCTACCCTTTCCACAGCTGGATGAAGCTAGCCATGTAGGTAACAAGTTTATATTTTCCAGTATATCTTTATTTCCACACAGACAACCACACTTCTCTGTGGATGTGAGTCTGAGGTGGGATTTCCCTATCATCTCTGTGAAAGAGTGATGAGAGAAGCTGAGGTCCAGGAAAACGAAGCAACTTGGCAAGACGTACCAGGTTCACTCTCTTCAGCCATGACCATCCCCACCGGGAACTGACAGCTGACGGCTCTCTACGGGCAGTAACTTGCGGAGTGAGTCCTGCGTTCCTGAATGTCCAACGAACAACGTCATAAGGAAGATGGTGGAGCTGGAATTAGCCTGGGAGTATACTTACCTCAAGCCTCCTTCTTCCATTTAATTGGCTGAGCACTAAACTCATTCCAGCCAATAATCAACCACCACACAGGCTCTAGGGCTTCGTGACCAGAAATGAACACTCACGAGAACAAGAAACCAGAGGTTTCCCTCGGCTTCTCTTATTGCCTTTTTAAATATCAAGATAATTCATGTGTGCCCGGTGAGATGGCTCACGCCTGTAATCCCAACACTTTAGGAGGCCGAGGCGGGAGAACTGCTTGAGGCCAGGAGTTGGATACGAGCTTGGGCAGCATAGTGAGACCCCTTTTCTACACACACACACACACACACACACACACACACACACACACACACAAAATGGCAGGAAGGTCTCTTGAACCAGGAGTTCCAGGACTGCAGTGAATTATAATCATGCCACTGGACTCTAGACTGGGCAAGAGAGTGGACTTTGTCTCAAAATAATAATAAGAAGAAGAATTCATGTGCTTAGCTTTAAAAGATAGTACTACAAAACTTATAATGAAAAAAAAAAAAAAAGAGTCCTTTCTATCATACCCACCCTTTTAGACCTCCCAGGGCTTTCTCCAGAGGAAAACAATTTCAACTCCTTTTAGCTGTTTCTTCTGGTTTCTGTCTCTGTATTTCTAAATGACAGACTTACATATCTATTTTCGACTTCACAGTTTCAAACATTATTGATCAGTTTCCTCCTATGAAGGATGGATATTTACCTGTTTTGTATTCCCACAAACTTGCTCTCTCACTCCTCTTCTGCCACCCCCCCCCAATATCACTCTTCTCAATATCACAAATGTTACCGCAATGGCCATAGCTCACATTAATAGGACTTAAATATTATTCACAGCTGATTCACATCATGTACTAAAATTTTGTTCCTCTTAGAATTGTCAATTTTTGCATTTTTCTTGTTTTCTATACACCTAACACTAATTCTTACCCAAATTATTTTAAAGGACTATTAAAAAAACAAAAACAAAAACAACAAACTCTAATACAATCAAACGTCCCAATCAAACAGTTCCAACTTCTCTTTCTTTGCTGCATGGCTCCAGGAGCACTCCCTGTCCTGCTCCAGCCTGTTGTCAGCTATGCCTGCTGCTCAGCTCACCCATGGTATTTCTCTTTATCCACATCCTGGGGATTTCTTCTCTCCTGCTGGACTCTATTTTCTGGACCCCAGGTCATCCTCATTCACGGCTTCTCCCTCTTTTTGTTGTAGCAGATCAACTGTTCACTTCATGAGATAAGAGTGCTTTTAAGAGACACATTTTTTAGAATTCCCATGTCTCAAATTGTCTTATTATAGCTGCAATGTATGATGTACAATTTGGCTGGATGTATAATTCTAGATTGAAACGTTCATTTCCATGGTCAACTTGCTCCTTTGTCCACCAGTTAATATTGTCGCCCTTGAAAAGTCTGTCATTCTGATCTCTGTCCCTTTGTGTATATCCTCTGCTTTGATTCTCTTTGGAAGATTTTAGGGTCGTCTTCTTGGTATTCTGGACTCTTGCAGTGATGAGGCTTAGCGTGACTGATTTCCCATTTATGTGCTGAATACCTGGCCAAACCTTTCAGTCTAGAAACTGTTAACTTCAGTTATAGAACATTTTCTGACATTGTGTTGCTATTTTTCTTTTCTCCATAATCACTGTCCTCCTTTCAAAACTAAGACTAGCTGAATGTCAGATCTTCGAGCTCGACTGTCTACCTCTTGTATCCTTTATATTTTTGCTTATATTGGATCCCTTTATTTACTTGTTTAGTTATGAGGAAATTGCATTAATATCTTCCAAACTTTACTAATGTTTTTATTCCTGCTCTAGTGTTTTTCATCCACAGGAGCTCTTTTTACTCTGCAATGCCTTCCTTCTGCTTTTAAAGTATTCTAGGATAACTTTTCCCAAATCTGTCTAAGGATGATTTTGTTTTACTTTTTTTTTTTTTTTTTTGTACTGCTAACTGTACTGTTTTTCCCTCTACTCCAAATTTTCAAAGGACTTAAAAGCTAGCATTCAGTAAACAACTTATTTTTTTCTCAGGAAAATATGTAAGTGATCATACAGCTGAGGAGACATGGGTTATTAAATATTTTGTATTAATGATGACTCTGACAATTTAGTATCAAAATAAACTTTTATTTATGCCCAATCAACAGCACAAATATGAATAAATGCTAGCACAGAAAGTCAGAAATTCCTGACAACTATTTAATCAATAGTTGCTCCTTGTCAGACATCAGTGAATGAGTGAGAGCATCTCAGTGACCAGTCCTCAGTCAGAGAGATTCTTTTCCTTCACAATTAGCCCTCCATAAACAAACAAGTCGACACTTGTGTACATATTACATATTGTTTATTGTTTACTTAACCTTGAATAACTTCAAGAAAATCCAAAATGAGGTTAGGTGATGCAGTAAGGCTTTGAGGTTTGGTTTTTGGTTTTCCTTATAAAAGTAAAGATTAGAGGTTGTGGAACAGCTTTTTCCAAAGAAGAGGAAATGAAACATGTTGATAAATTCTTAGGAATTTGGGGACCAGAAAGTGTATTTTCCAACAAGTATCTTAAACATATTCCCATGCTTACAATCTACCTCTCTAGCAATTTCCCTAATAACTGAAGAGGATATGCTAGTTCATTTTTCCATTTATAAGAACTTAAAAAAAAAAAACAAGGTTTTGAGGGTGAATTATCCCTTGTAGCAGCTCTGCTTTCTCATGGAATGTGATCTATTCACTGAAAACAGGCTACAGAATGAAAAAGCAAAGAAAATTCACAAGGAAACAACAAAAAAAATGAAAACAAGATAAAACTTAAGGCACATACTGGAGCATATTTTCTTTCTCTCTCTCTCTTTTTTTTTTTTTTTTTTGTTATTTTACTACTCACTTCTATTTAAGCATGTGAACATTGTTAGGAATGTTTTATTTCCATAAACATGACCCTATCCTTAGTTTACATTGTGTCTTATAGTGCTTCAGTTTTGCTATTACATAGCCTAAGGAAACATTTTGGAAACATTATATCATTTATAAAATCCAGAATACTTATTAACTTCAAATAAAGCAATTATTTCTTAAAATACAAAAAGCTAAAGAATAAAAACTAAACATTTTTTTTAATTTTATGATTTCTACTTGCAGAAAAGGGAGTAACAGAATTGTTGACTAAAACTACAACATGTAGTCCCACAGTGGGATGTTTCTCTAGTTTGTAGCTAATGATTTTAAAATGCACACTGAATTCTAAATCTGTGCCCGTAAGGCTTTCATGAAAATTTGTAGGTTATTTTCATATAATAACGAACATAAAAACTCCATTAATCTGATCATTAAGATGAAGTAATTCATTAATAATGGAAGAGAAATCCAGTAGCATATACAGGAAACAGGGGCAGGGGTACCTCTAAATAAACTCACAGCACAATTAAAACCCAATTTCACAACCTATTTCTAAGAAAGTCGATTTCTAATAGTCAAAATATTCATAGATTAAGTTAACAAACATTTATTTGCTACTCACTACATGTCAGCCATGCGCATGGGTGTTGGCAGCATGGACATAAACAAGACAAATTCCATTTCTCCTGAAAGTCATTACTTGACTGCTAGAGATTTCCTGCAAATGACCATCAGAGGAGGGTCAATCTGCAGTATCATCTTCCACTTCCGATCCCCAGTAAGAGCCACTGGATAGCCAGACAATCTGATATCGCACTCACTTTGGTTTCTGTTTTGTCACCTACTTGTCTTCCATAATTAATTAGCAATCAAATCATCATGTCATGCTTACCTCTTTCCTCTTAGGGAAGGGTGAGTTTACTTGTGGATGCCCAGACACAAGCTCAACCTTCCAAAACACTTTCAAAAAGACACATCGATGTGCAATTTAAGGACCTGAGTTAGGTATCTTCTCTGGCTTTAGTAGGTTGACATTTTTTTCATCTGTGGCTTATTTGAAGTGTCCAGTGTTAGACTTGACCTTTTACTTTTTTCTTTTTTTTGAGATATAGTCTCACTCTGTCACCCAGGCTGGAGTACAGTGGCGTGATCTCAGCTCACTTCAACCTCCACCTCCCAGGTTCAAGAGGTTCTCCTGCCTAAGCCTCCCGAGTAGCTGGGCCTACAGGCACCCACCACCATGCCCAGCCAATTTTTGTATTTTTAGTACAGATGGGGTTTCACCATATTGGCCAGGCTGATCTCGAACTCCTGACCTTGTGATCTGCCCACCTCAGTCTCCCAAAGTGCTGAGATGACAGGCGTGAGCCACCGCGCCTGGCCTGACGTTTTACTTTTTGGCCCACCCTGTTGTCAGACTGCTCCCTTCTCAGCCACTCCATTCTAGTGTTTCCATGAGTTAAACTACAATGAGGAAACAGCTGCTGAGACTGTGAAAATCACCCCTGGAGAATAGGCTGGCAGGAATAAAGGTGCAGATGTGGGAAAGTACCTGGAAAGCCCAGGCTCAATAATGAAAAACAGGACTGAAGAGGAGAAACCAAGCAGTTGGGGTAGATCTATTTTGCAAGTTGAAAATAAGGATATTATAGTCCTTTTGAACTTGGGGAGCTATTCAAAATGTTTTGACCAAAGGGTTCATGTGCTTGGAGCTATTAACAATTTTTCAAACTCATCATATCTTCAACCTGATGTGCACTTTCCCAATCCATCCCCATATTCTTACTCCTTTCCTTATCTAACTTGGATCTGACGGCTTTCTTTTTTAACTATTTTCTCTAGTACCTCCAACCCCCCTAACAGCTCACTCTCACTGACCTGACTCCCCTATTTCCAGATCTGGGTCTTACCAGCATTGGGCTCTTGCTGCCCTTGCCCATACACAGCCAAGCCTTCCTGGAGAAAGTCACCCAGCTGTCCTGGTTGGTACCATTTCAAAGTTACAGTTGCTAACACCAACGAGGCCTTCGAAACTGCTAGACAACTCTACTTATCCCTTGTCAGCTTCTTTTCTCTGCTCCTCTACATGCCATCCCAAACCTTTACCACTGTCCTCAAACCTCTGATTTAATCCCAGGTTCCTTTGAAATCACTTTTAACTTCTCTGCAAATTTATTTAATCTCCATTTATCTTTAAATCCCACCCTTTTGTTTTAACCTATTAGTAAGCAGTGACAAGCATGTATCCAAACGAACCTGGACTTTCTAGTCATAGTTCCAAATTCCTGACTTTCAGACTCTCAGTTTCTTCATCTATAAAACGGAAATATTAATTAGTTAATGCCATTGAAATCAAGATTGAATAAAATATGTACAAATTGCTAGCATAGTCCCTACTGTTGAATCTCTTGGAAAATCACAGAGAACAGGGCGGACCCAGGTCTGGCCCGTACTGTGTTTATAACATAGCAAGAAAAATAAACAATAAAAACGATGCAGAAAGGATAAAGAATGACTGCCATTTCACAGAGAAACTAAACCTGGGTTTAGTTTAGGCTGAAACTAAACCAGTGCATTTCACAGAGAAACTAAACCTAGGTCAGGGGATCAAGGAGGAACTCCTGAGAAGGTGACATAACCTGGATCTTTAAAGTATAAGCTAGAGTTAGAAGGGCTTAGTGAGGTGACAGACTCCCAAGGGCAGCGAGAGAAAGTGCTGCAGGCAGGTGGAGCAACATGTGTGGTAAGTCCTGAATCAGAAGCATAGCAAGGAGGTGAGAGTGCACTTCAGTGTTGGGGTGCAGGGGTTGGGGAAACATGGAAAAGGGCTAGATCATGCAGTGACTTCGAAGCCATGTTAAAACTGGGGGACATTATCCTAAAGCAATGGCAACTGCTGGAAAGTTTCAGCACAGAGATGACATTATCAAATTTACATTTTTAAAATATGCTTACTAAATCATGGTTCTCTAAGCCCACCTCCTTCCAAAACTCATGTACTGATTTCTCATGTTTATTATGGCTATGCCTTCCAAGACTGATAAACTGGAGATTTTAAAATACGAAGTTTGAAAATTAGTATGTGGATGAGTTAGTGAAGTTCAGTTGTCTTAGTTTGGGCTGCTAGAGCAAAGTACCATAAACTGGGTGACTAACAAACCACAGAAATGTCCTCACAGTTCTGGAGGCTGAAAGCTCGAGAGCAGAGGACCAGCATGGTCCGGTTCTACTAAAGACTCTTGACCGGGTCGCAGACGGGCCAACTTCTAACTGTGTTTCCACATTAACTAACTCTCTGGCCTCTTCTCATAAGCGCACTGATCCCATTCATGAGGGTTCCACCCTATGACCTAACTACCTCCAAAATGCCCACCTCCAAACACCATCACATTGGGGATTGGATTTCAACATATGAATTTTGAAAGGAGACAAACATTCAGTCCATCGCAACCATTAAAGTCCAGATAACAAGTCTGAAAAGGGAAATAGATTGTTTCCATTTTAAACGTCGTGTAAATGTAGTAAGTTACTGGATACTTGTGTTCAGGTACTTACTACACCCTGTATTTCACTTGTGTTCCGGTACTTACGATACCCTAAAATCAGCTTATGATGTCTGTCTTATACCTAAACAGAGGCATAAATAATCATAATATTTCTTCTCTACTATATATTGAGTTCTAACGTCTCTTTTTATCACTAAACTCCTTTACACTTATGAAGCACAGACCCCAAATCGGTAGGGCTGACTGTTGTCATGAATTCTCAGCTCAAATATAATGGAGAAAGGCCCTCCTCCGCCACACTACAAAAATAGCACCCTCTCTATTATCCTCCAGTGACAGATCATTCTTCACAGCAATCAGTACAATTTCAAATGAACTATATTGTTTACATTTTATTGTCTGGGTTGCCCTGGGAGAGTACAAACTCCATAAGATCACAAATCTTATCATCTTTTTCTCTGCAGTATCCTCAACACAAAGCAAGTGACTCAATGAGTATTTGTTGAATTAATTAATGTAACTCCATTTACACTTATATATCCCTCAGTTTTTATTTAATCATCAAAAATATTCTGTGCTGTGATATTTTTATCTTCAATTATAAAGAGATAAAAATTGGTAAAGAATGAAAACCAGATTTGAAAAAAAAATATTTCTCTAATACTTCCATTCATAAACAACCCAAATATTATCTAATATAAATAAACATTTCATTAATCCAGTCCTGCTAGCCTCTATGACATGAATTTAACTTTATTTTAAAGGGATGTGTGGGATAGATACTTGTGATAGGTAATAATAAAAAGTAAATTTCAAAAAAAGCAACTCTATTTTTAATTTTTATGATTATTTGCACATTTTATTTATTTTTTTAAAATTAATTAATTTATTTATTTACTTATTTTGAGAAGGAGTCTCGCTCTGTCACCCAGGCTGGAGTGCAGTGGTGCAATCTTGGCTCACTGCAAGCTCCACCTCCTGGGTTCACGCCATTCTCCTGCCTCAGCCTCCCGAGTAACTGGGACTACAGGCGCCCGCCACCACGCCCGGCTAATTTTTTGTGGTTTTTTTAGTAGAGACGGGGTTTCACCATGTTAGCCAGGATGGTCTTGATATCCTGACCTCGTGATGTGCCTGCCTTGGCCTCCCAAAGTGCTGGGATTACAGGCGTGAGCCACCGCGCCCAGCCTGCGCATTTTAAAGTATAAAATTCAAAACTTTTTAGCAATTCTAATGATTTACTTAACAGTAAGTACCTCTATTCTTTCAATTCTTCTGAATTATTTCTCATTAACAATCAAAAATCACATCAACAAAGATATTTATATACTTAAAATATACATTCAAATATTTTTGTTATATGGTGTATTTACTTATGCTTTCATAGAGAAGAGAGTTCTTACTATTTTAAAGATACCACACTGAATTCTAGACCTGTGCAGCCATGCAAAATGAAACTCAAATGAATCCCATTACATTCTTATTGGTATTTTCATGCCTCCATCTGTCTTTTAGAACATAAAAGTCATCCACTTTATACTCTGTACATGTATGTGCCCTTTATATTCCTGAAAATCACAGACAGCAGGAATAATAAATAAATGCCATCCTTGTTTTTTCTATCTTTTCTAAAACCCATTTACCAAATGAAATCATCTAATTCAATTCCAAAAATAGTTAAATTTTTAGATTTTTAATTAGTTGCATAAGTTGTTATGTCCAGGAAAACTTGTGGAAGTCCTTCTTCATGTCATTCAATGACTTTGATTAAGGAAACAATGATAAATGTTTCCAAAAAATACCAAATACCCATCCTCCACTACATAGTTACCCTTTTATAGTAATTATGTGCTAAAAAGTTGCTATAAATCAGTTCTTGGGTATGTTTCAAGTCTAATCAAGTCTTCTGACACATTGCTAAATAAAGTTAAAATTAATTTTTTGTTTGTATTATAGACAGGAAACAAACACTTGTATCCAGGCAACAACAATGTAAGTTAGATTTGTTTTGTATGGTAAAGTCAAGCAGGGGCCATGTAAAAATTGCACTTCTTTCTCAACTGTAGCTGGATGTTACCATCTTGAAGACTGGCACCAGCTAGAAACCAAAAGCCAAGAGATTTTGCTGTTTGCTCCTGCTGAATGCAGCCATTTCATTTCTATTAAATTCTGTGTTTTGGACTGAGATATACTGGATATTTGTTTTTTGGTTTTTGTTTTTGCTTTTGAGATGGAGTTTCACTCTTGTTGCCCAGGCTGGAGTACAGTAGCACCATCTTGGCTCACTGAAACCTCTGCCCACTGGGTTCAATCGATTCTCCTGCCTCAGCCTCCTGAGCAGCTGGGATTATAGGCACCTTCCACCAGGCCTGGCTAATTTTTTGTATTTTTAGTAGAGACAGGGTTTCACCATGTTGGCCAGGCTGGTCTCGAACTCCTGACCTCAGGTGATCCGCCCACCTTGGCCTCCCGAAGTCCTGGGATTATAGGCATGAGTCACTGCGCCCAGTCTATATACTAAATATTTAAAGTGGCTATTGTGTGTTGGCCTTTTCCCATTAATCCACACCTTAACCGCCAAGAGACACATATCAGAATATAATCTTATAATTGGAAGATAAATGAAACACTTTGGTTTTGATAATATTAGCTATAGAAATTAAAGTCAAATCTTCTTGGCCCCTTGGAAAAATATTAGAAAATGGGAGCACAAAGTAGGGCTTGCACCTTCTACATTCACAAGGAGAAAGCATGAGTTCAAAAAGTTGAGAAGCACCGAGCTAGAGAATGGGTGTGCCATGAACTGCCCCAGTGAGCTTACAGTGATGATGTGAGAGACCAAAAGAACAGATAGTCAGTGTGGGTGGAGCAGAGGAAACAGATAGAGGCTGGAGATTTGGATGGAGGCCAGATTACTAGGGTATTCTTGGTCATAAGGAATTTAGATTTTATTCCAACTAGAGAGGAAAGTCACTAACGTGTTAATTGCATATAATTGTAGTGGATTAAAACAAGATCGAAAGTGTTGGAAGAAATAATAAAAAAGCATTCCCTGTCCAGAGAAATCATTTTTATAAAGTGAAAGAGATCTAGAACAATAGCAAAAAAAAAAAAAAAAAAAAAGAAAATACAATTAGAAAGTGGGCAAAGTATGTGAATATACATTTTCTCAAGAGAAGAAAAATAAATGGCCAACATACCTATGTAAATATGTTCAAAATCACTAATCATAAGGGAAATGCACATCAAAACCACAATGAGATATTATCTCACATCTGGCAGAATGTTTTTCTTTAAAAATACAATGTATATAGTAATTTTAAGTGTTAGCAAGAATTGGAGAAATTAGAATCCCTGTGCACTGTTGGTGGGAATGTAAAATGGTGCAGCCACTATGGAGCACAATAGGAAGATCCCTCAAAATGATTACAATTTAAAATGTAAAAACTATTTTTAAAAAACATGATCCAGTCATCCCATTTTGGGTACTTATCCAAAAAAATATTTAAATCAGAATCGCAAAGAGATATTTGCACTTACATGTTCACTGGAACGTTATTTGCAATCCAAGATATGGAAACAACCTAAATTTCCAACAGTGGATGAATAGATAAGGAAAATGTGGCATTTATATACAATGGAATGTTATTTAGCCTTAAATAAGAAGGGAATCCTGTTATATGTGACAACATGGATGAACCCTGAGGACATTAAGCAAAATAAGCCAGTCACAGAAGAACAAATAGTGTATGACTCCATTTATACTAGGTATCTAGTGTAATCAAATACATAGAAACCAGAGAGTTGATTGGTGGTTGTCAGGAGCTGGAGCCGGAAGGGATAGAGGAAATGTTTGCCAAAAGATAGAGAATTTCAGTTACAGAGGAAGAATAAGTTCAAGAAATGTATTGTGCATCATGTCTACTATAATTAATAACAATATGTTATATACTTGAAAATTGCTAAGACAGTAGATTTTAAGTGGTCTTCACCACAAAAACATAAGCATATGAGACAATGCATATGTTAATTGTTTGATTTTGTTATTCCACAGTGTGTTCAAGTTTCAAAACATATTATACACCATACATATATATAATTTTTTATTCATTAATTAAATCAATAATTTAAAAATAAAATTATTTTTTTGAAAAGAAAGATTAACTACAGACCAGTATCTCTTATGAACACAGATACAAAAAGTTTCCACAAAATATTAGCAAATACAATCAATGCATAAAAACAACTACGCATCATCACCAAGTGGATTTTATTTCACATATGAAAGCCTCGTTCAACATTAGAATATCAGTCTTATCCATTATATCAACAGGCTAACGAAAGATAACACTTTTTAATCAACTGATGCAGAAAAAGTATTTTGACAATCCAAAACCTGCTTACGATAAAAAAACTCTCACCAAACCAGGAATAGCCGAGAACTTCCTCAACTTGATGGAGAATATTTATGAAAAACCTACAGCTAATATTAAACTTATGGTGAAAAATTAAATGCTTTATTGCTATGATTAGGAATGAGGCAAGGATGTCTCCTCTCACCCTACTTTTATTCAACATTGTACTGGAATTCCCACGTAATTCAGTAAGACAATAAAAGCAAATAAAAGGCATATGGACTTGAAGAAATGAAAGAAAGGAATATATAACTAGGTTGAAGGTAAGAAGGGCAGGCGGGAGAAGCAATGGGATTTTGTGATAGGTTTTGGTTTCTGGAAGGGAGCACGTTGAGTATGCCTATGACCCCGGACAAAGAAGTTATAAAAACAAAGATATTTAAGATCTATAAGACAAGAGACAATAATCTATAAAGCCATGCTCCTCGGAACCAGTAGGGAACAGGATTCAGAGTAGAAACAAAGGAAAATAAAGTTAAATACCCCCAGAATTGTCTCAATCACGGACAAATAGGGGCAGTCAAAAGGGAAGAACTGGGTCAATGGCTCTCCAGAATTCTGGGGTTTTCTACCTTACAAAAAGAAAGAACAAAAACTCTAGGCTACCCATTTGCATTTCTTGAAGTATTTATTCTTTCTCCTTAGCCTCTAAAAAAAAATTCAAGTGAAAATTTCTGTTCTCCCTCTCTTCCAACCCCTGACTCATAGAATTGTTGCAGTGTTTCAACCATATGCAGTTTTGAAAGATTTTTATCTCCAATTACTAATTGTTCTGGACTTTTCACTTACCTATAGTCAATGGGAAGAAAATCCCCTGAGGAAAATGAATTATGGTAATTTATAATAATATCGATAATTACTTCTTACTGAGCACTATTTTGTGGCAAGGTAAACTGTATCTGCTCTGATGCTTCACCTCACCCTAGCTGAAAATTAGATACCACTGCCTATTAGATTTCTAGGCAATTTTTAAAGTGCAAGGCTTGTTTTGAAACTATTCTTAAGTTGAACTGGTATATAACATGAGATAAATTTATTAGGTATGGTTATGGAGGAAAGGTAACTTTCATCATATTTTATGCTTTTTAAACTATTACTGGTAAAATATTACCTAGGCTAAAGAAAAATTGGCTCGCTGATCATAGTAACTCATTAGAAGTTGGACAGTAGAATCGGTTTCCTGGCAAATGTTTTCTCCTGAAAACTGGAAAGAATCATTTCAGCTGAAGCCAAAGTAAAAAATAACTTCATCACGCCATATTTAAGAATGTCAAATAAGCAGAACATTAGTTGAACTAAACTTAGCATTGTATTAATAGATGCCAGATTAGTTTATTATCACCATGATCATCATCATCATCATTGAAATTAAATTTTGCTTTAATTTAATACATAGCTTGAAGATGAATTTTTTCCTCACATAGTTATGTGTGATTTTAGTATCTTTCTGATGGTTAAATCATCCTTTTTGATAATCATTATTTAATTGCTAAAATTTGATCTATGGTATAGTAGTTTTAAAATATTTAATTATTAAAATATCCAAGATAAACAGGATTTCTAATGTAGAACTACTTTTAAGTAGGCAGTATTTACTACTTAGATTTTTAAAACTATAACTTCTAACCAGCCAAGTAAAAATAAAGATTAAGATGCTGTATGTCTGTAAATATAGGTTTTTAAATACTTTGCTTTTTTGTTTTAGAAAATATGTTGCTCCCTGAGGAACTGGAAAATGGCAATGTCTGGGTCTAGTGCTTGAATGTCAGAAAGGGAAGGTAACCTGCAAAAGAAGCCTTGCACCCAGGTCCAAAATGCAGCTCAACAAATGAGCAAGCACAAGTATTCAGAGAACCAAGACGAAATAAACCAGGAAGCCAGAGAGAAAAAGAATGAAGCCAGGATCAAACCAGAGAAAACCTCCAGGTAATAGAGGAAAGATATCAAATTCAGAGATTTGCAGATCCCTTTTACTCCAACAAGGTTGCTTGCTGGTCAAAAGTGTTTTCTTGCTCCTGGATCAGGATGTTCTTGAGGCATTTAAAGGGTTAATGTGGCCTAAGAAAACAGTAATAATAATGGTAAAGATTAGTATGTTAGTACCCTGAAAATACTCCTTTTTTCCTGTCAATGACTTTTATCTACCTTCATTAGGGATACACTACAAAGGCAGAAAAATAGACTTTGTTCAAATAATATTTCTAAATTTCTCTGGGGTTCTTGGATAAAAGGAACCACAAATGAACTACATTAATTTGATCTCTAGAGTTTATTTTTGAGATACTACCAGTATTCTAGGACGTAGATAAGAGAGATAAATGAAATTAAATGCGTGCTTTGGGAATTTAAAACAGATTTAGTCATTCATTCACCCCTTTGTCGATTCATCAGACATTTGTTCAGTAATTACCACAATCAAGGGAAAGTGCTAGACATTGCAAATACAGCGGGGGATATAACCCCTGCCCCAAGGGATTTATAGTCTAGTAGAAAATATAATGATATAAAAGCAGATGTAGGCCAGGAGTGGTGGCTCACGCCTGTAATTTCAACATTTTGGGAGGCTGAGGGGAGTGGATCACTTGAGGCAGGAGTTCAAGACCAGCCTGTCCAACATGGCGAAAACCTGTAAAAATACAAAAATTAGCCAGGCATGGTGGTGCATGCTTGTAATCCCAGCTACTCTGGAGGCTGAGGTACAAAAATTGCTTGAACCCAGGGGGTGGAGGTTGCAGTGAACCAAGATCACGCCACTGCACACCAGCGTGAGACTCTGTCTCAAAAAAAAAAAAAAAAAAAAAGCAGATGTACATAGTATACAGGATACATATCAGAAACCCCTGTCCCCAACACTCCGTAAGTCCATAAGGAAGATTACAGGATAGCAATCAGGGAAAGCTGTCCAAAGGTTGAAATCAAAGTAATATTTAGATGATAATATTTCTGGGCAAAGGTGGGAAAGGTTGTGAGAGAGAAACAGAGAAAGATGTTGTTTCAGGCAAAGAGAAACATATGAGATGAATCAAAGACAAGAGCCCAGTGCATTTGAGGAAACAAAAAAAAATGCATTCATACATTTATTCAACAAATATGTATTGAACCATTAGGTGGCTGGGAATAGAGCCATGGAAAAGCCTCTGGTCTATTACCGTTTACATTTTGGTTAGGCAAAATACATTTACGACAGAGAAAACAGTAAAAACTGCAAAGCCCTGATGTGTTTGAGAAACAAAGAATGGACCAGAGTGGCTGCAATATACTGGCCAAGGAGAACAGTGACCTGCAACAAAGTGGGCATCCAGGCAGAAATCAAGTCCTATATGGCTTTCTTAGAATAAGAGATTTTTATTTTATTTGCCACCAGAGGCTTTAGGCAGAGGAAATATGGAGTCTGATTTACATTTTCCAAAGATCACTCTGACTACTATATAGAAAATGCATGGTAGAGAGTTGACAAAGGAAGCAAGGAAATCATCAGAGTCTACCATAGTCAGCCAGTATAGAGAGAATGTTGGCTCAGTCTAGAATATAAGCACTGGAGATGACAAAAGTGGTTGCATTTTGGATATAGAGTTTTGGAGTTAACAGCACTTGTCCATGAATTCAATAGACATGAGGAGCTAAGGGGAAAAATAAATCAAGGTTAACACGAGTTCTACATGGCTGGAATTTAAAGAAAATGATGACGCTAGTAAGAAAGATGAGGCTGGGGAGAGAAGAAACAGTTTAAGAGAAATATACATCTCCTGTCAAAGTCTAAATGTTAATACCAAGGGTAATGAAAATATCTTGGAAGATTCTAGGCAGCTCTCTTGCTTTGAGCAAATAATGCTCAAAGATCATTGAGTGATTTGAAAGGTTACTCTAGTAGAAAAATTCTTATTCAAAATAGCCTGAAAAATTATAAGATACTCAGAGAAACTCCTAAAAATATTGAAAACACTTTCATAGAGAAAAATATAAAGCATTATTAGAGGAGATAAAAGAATAATTAAATGAAGGGATATACCATATTCATGGATTGGAAGACTCAATGTTATAAAGATTTCTATTCTCACCAAAGTTAATGTATAAATTCAGTGAATTCCAATTAAAATCCCCCAAAAGAATTTTTAAATGTAACTTAAAGCATGGTTCTAAATTCGTATAGAAGAGAGCCCCAATAACAGATAAAATCATTTTGAAGAAAAGAATGTGTAGAAAGACTTGCCCTTCAGATATCAAGATCTACAAAAAAGCTATAGTCATTAAATTATGTGATAATTGATAAATGACAGAGAAATAGACTTGTTAACCAGAGAGAGAGCTCATGAACAGAGTAAGCATAAAAGGAAAAAAATACAGTAATAACTTTTTCAAAAAATCCTGTGAGGAAATTACTTAATCAATACATGGCCTTGGGACAACTAATTATTCATATGGAAAAAGTAAAATAAAATTGGTCCCTAGCTCACAATACACCCTTTGACAAAAGGAAAACAAAAGATTCAAAGGCTGCTGTATTTTAGGGTTGGTGGCAGAAGGTTGAGGTGTTCTCACCTGGTGGTTTCTTTTTTTGTGGGGTAAGAACATCCAATGATAGTGACAGCAAAAGTAAGAGAAAAACATGTTTGAAAAAACGAAGAGCTTTGTAAGTTGTGGAGAATAGGAGAAAGAGTTGTTCCAGGCAAAGGTAGAGGAAATTCTGGACAGTATTAAAATACCATAAGAGATAGGAGACTGAATTTATGGTGGCACCCATCTCAAAGCTATTCAGCTTTCCAACAGCTTTCTGGTATACACTTAATGGAGACATTTTGGGTAAGTTGCTGATCACAGACTAAGAAATTTAAAAATGGGTTGAAGGGAGTCAAGAATAATGCCAAGAGCATGATAAAAGTGATTGAGTATGAACTACAAGTTGGTTAGGAAAGAAAACAGACACAGAAGGAGACAGAAGAATAAATATAAATCAGATCAAGGACCTGGGAGTCTCTTTATTTAATTTTAATAGAGGCAAGGTCTCACTCTGTCAATGAGGTTGGAATACAGTAGAACAATCCTCAGCCTCTGAGTAGCTGAGACTACAGGCATGCACCATGACACTTGGTAATTTTATTTATTTATTTATTTATTTATTTATTTTTGTAGAGTCGGGGGTCTTAATGTGTTGCCCAGGCAGATCTTGAACTTCTGGCCTCAAATGTTCCCTTGCCTTGGCCTCACAAAGTGCTAAGATTACAGGCGTAAGTCACCATGCCAGACCTATCTATCCCTTTATTTTAGCACTGATGCGGTGAAAGACACTAAATGAGAAAGAATGTCTTAATTTAAAGTTTCAGTGGTAAAGTGTCTAAGTAATGACAAGGCCAAGGGAATGGTCATGAAAATGAGTGACGGAAGTGGAGTAGAGGTAAATAACATGGGAAACGAGGCCCTCGAAGAACTGGGAATCCAGCATTTGGATCCATCATCATCAGAACTGTTGAAGTCAACCAGGATGAAGACAGAATGTGGAAAAGAGGGGAAAACAGGAAACTACACGCTTGTCTTCTCAAAACCCATGAAATAAACATTTCCCTTTTCTCCGTGGTACTTACTGACTTTTGGGAGGAGCAATTAGAACCCATTTCCCAGTTTAAGCCAGGTATCTTGACAGTGCTAGAAACTCCTGTAAGGTTGACAGTGGAGAAAAATGTAGAGAAAACTATAAATAACAAAGAGAAAAATTATAAAAACGTAACAGCCTAGGACCATTTACCACAGTGAAAAAAAAATAGCCCTACATACATCAGAGATCCAGAAGATAATATCTGAAGCACAGTATGATAACATAATGAAATTCCAACAGTCAGCAAAACTTAGATTCTAGTCCCTGTTCTCCCTTGGGACAGTCTCTAGGCTCAGTTTCTGCAACCATCTAATGAAAAGATTAGACAAGACCATTTCTAAATTTATTTCTAGCTCAAAGAATCTGTAATGTAATGTCCATAATGTGATCCTGATATATCACATGATAAAAATAAGAGATTTTTATTAAGGAAGAGAGTATGTATCATAAAAATATCAAGGTGGTACACTTCAATTATTTGAAAAAATTTCCAAATGGGATATTTTATTTTCCAAGAATCGAGATAAATTTTTAAAAACATTGTAATAGAGACCTAAGTGAATTGCGGTATATCAGAATTCCTTTAGTCCACAATCTAACAACATCTTGTACAGTATACTCTTTGCTTTATTTGTGTTAATATCTCTCCAAAATTAGACTGTGAGTTCTTTCAAGATAATCTTACTCAGCAGTTCTCTTTTCTTCTCCAAGGCTGTTCTCACAGCTCTGGGTATATGCAAAACACAATATTTTTAATGTCCAAAATGAATAAAGACCACATCTGGAAAGTGTTCTCTAAAAGTTTCAGAAGAAAAAGAGTATGATTATACCCACACACATAATACCCTCAGAACTTCAGCCCAGAGCCTGTAATTGTCTTATCTATTTCAACAGAAAACACAGGAGACTCCTGATATCCCACATCAAAGAGTTGGGCGGGGTTGGGGTCATGTAATGTTAAATGGATTTTTGCACATCAAACAAACCTATCCCTTGCCATTCCCATTTCTGGCTCATATATCAAGAACTGGAAGTGTTTTTAAAGCATATTTTCTCCTTCTCTGCTTTCCAATTAAGTTTTAAAAGCATGTCAAACAGACACCTAGAAATTTACAACTGTAGCAGAAACCTAGAGTTGAGATTATTCTTACTTTCCCCGATGTTTTTCAACACAGATCACCGACATAAAAAATTATTGTAAAAAAAAGTTAAGAAAATGACAGTTCATATTTTAAAGAATGCAAAACAAGGTACTAACTAAGATGACAACAATTCTTTAGGCTAGGCTTAATGCTTTAGTGAAAAGATGATGCCAGGCTGCCACTCCTGGCAACTAAAGCTGCACCCATCCTTGGCAAGAAATGACAAATGGCACCAGCAACCTCAAGCTCATGTGCCGCATTCCTCGTTTTAACTTTGCCTTTTCTGGTTTGTCTCTCCATAGAGTACTGAGAGCTTCTTCCAAGAAACTTCAAAGACCCCTCGACAGCAAAAATAAAACACATCAGGAGGATTGGGCTGTTGGTAGAACAAAATTTACAACACTCTCTACCATAGGATTTGAACATCTCTTATTCTATGAGGATTCTGGCATTGAAAGAAAAATAAAATCCTTCATTCATTTTATTGTACTTAAAAACCTGATGCATTTTCAGTAGATTATCCAAGTATGGACATAATCCAAATTTGTACATGGTTTTTTTTTCATTCATCAATATAACTCATAATCACAAGATACTAAAGACAGAATGGGATAAGAAAGGAATCATACAAAGAAACCGAGGCCCAGAGATCATCAAAGGGCAAACACATAGTGACAGAACTAGGGTTGGAACCCAAGGTTCCTAATTGAGAGTCTAATTTTCTTTCCACTACATCAAGATGCTGATTGTGTCAAATTTCATATTAATATATTCATAATTAATAAAAACACCTATTTTAGGGAAAAGTATTTTCTTTTTTTAAAGTGTGGCCCACTCTTTAAAAAGTATAACAGTAGTTGGTGACTTAAAGATTTTTATGTCATTCTGATACGTGTTTTTTAAAATAGGCTAATATGAAAATCACTTATCAATTAATACTAATCATTATAATTGCCGTAGCATGTTTATACAGCTACAGAAATATAGTAAATGGGACCAGAAGCTGTTGATGTTAAAGAATATACACATAAACTCTTACCTTTTCTTTCTCATGTACAATTCTGAAGTACAAAGTAGTAAATGAAAACTTCACTGAATTCAATTATTAAGAGAATAGTAGAAGCTTCCCAAATGTGCACACTGCTATTGGTTATAGAGATGGTGATTTAATATTTTTACAAATCACCAGAAATCCATATATTCCTAGAATCCTCCTAATTAAACTTAAAAGGCCACCACACTCTGAATCTAAATATAATGTCAAGCATAAATAATTTCATTGTCGTTATTCTGACAACTAGGGAATTCTGGATGTATAAACAGACTTAGCTAGAAAGAAAAAATATCCATAGTACATCATACTATACCAATTCACCAATATATTACAAATTACATATAAATGGGTATAAAAGCCACCACAAAGTTTGGCATCTGCCTACGGCCAAGAGAATTCAACTCCTATTGCATTATTAAAAGCTAATGTCTGTCATCATTCTATTTAGGACCTGCCTCACAGGATAATGGAAATGACCTTTCATACAGCAAACTTGATTAGAATCAACCCCAAGAGAATATCACATGATTTGAGATTATACAGAGTTGGGACTACTGCTCCATTTTTCATTTACTCTACACACTTCCCCTAGAGCTACACAGGATGCTAAAAAATTAACTCTTTCACTTCCAAAGTCACTTCCAAAGGTTAATCTGATTACATGTTGTTTTTTTCCAAACCAAGGGCACAATAAATAAATAAATAAATAAACAAATACAGCGTAAGATGAGCATTAAAAGTTCTTTATAACTACCATAGTGTAAAAGCTACTAAAAAATTTCCCAGGTACAAATTGTATAAAATCAGGTATAGAATACCTCTTATAAAAGACAGTATGGTAATTAAAAGTGGGCCTTTAGAGAGGAGAGATGTTTATCATATCCAGTCTTTCTGAAGTCTTAGTGAATTTTCCCTCTCTGTGGTTTCTTCTCCAATTATCTTGAAGACACCATTCTCTCTTGGTTCTCCCCTTGTCTCCTCCTTTCTCCTTCTCAGTGCCCACTGGGGTTTGTCTTCCCCTCCCTCCCTATAGATGTTGGTGAGGCTCACTGTTTCAACTCAAGCATTTTTACAATCTCATTTTATATATCCTCTTTTGATGGGTTCATCTATTTTTGTGGATATATCTGTTACCTACATGCTGATGAAACAGCTAAATATTAATACATATTCACTTCAGTGCCTACTTCATTTACTTAACAAATACAGCATTTTGAATATTTTTCATGTGCTGAGCACTGTTCTAGACTCTGGAGGTAAACTGTTGCGGGAAGTCAGGGACCCCAAATGGAGGGACCGGCTGAAGCTGCGGCAGAAGAACATAAATTGTGAGGATTTCATGGACATTTATTAGTTCCCCAAATTAATACTTTTTTTTTTTTTTTTTTTGAGACGGAGTCTCGCTCTGTCACCCAGGCTGGAGTGCAGTGGCCAGATCTCGGCTCACTGCAAGCTCTGCCTCCTGGGTTTACACCATTCTCCTGCCTCAGCCTCCTGAGTAGCTGGGACTACAGGCGCCTGCCACCTCGCCTGGCTAGTTTTTTGTATTTTTTTAGTAGAGACGGGGTTTCACCATGTTAGTCAGGATGTCTCGATCTCCTGACCTCGTGATCCACCCATCTCGGCCTCCCAAAGTGCTGGGATTACAGGCTTGAGCCACTGTGCCCGGCCAAATTAACACTTTTATAATTTCTTACACCTGTCTTTACTGCAATCTCTGAACATAAATTGTGAAGATTTCATGGACACTTATCACTTCCCTGATCAATACCCTTGTGATTTCCTATGGCTGTCTTTAATCTCTTAATCCCATCATCTTTGTAAGCTGAGGAGGATGTATGTCGCCTCAGGATCCTGTGATGATTGCGTTAACTGCACAAATTGTTTGTAGAGCATGTGTGTTTGAACAATATGAAATCTGGGCACCTTGAAAAAAGAGCAGGATAACAGCAATGTTCAGGGAACAAGAGAGGTAAGACTTTAAACTCTGACTGCTGGTAAGTCAGATAGAACAGAGCCATATTTCTCTGCTTTCAAAAGCAAATAGGAGAAATATCGCTGAATTCTTTTTCTCAGCAAGGAACATCCCTGAGAAAGAGAATGCGCCCTGAGGGTAGGTCTGTGAACGACCCCCTTGGAGGTGGCCATCTTTTACGGTAGAAGCCAAACGGATGAAATAAGCCCTGGTCTCCTGTAGCGCTCCCAGACTTATTAGAACAAGGAAATTCCCGCCTAATAAATTTTGGTCAGAGAGGTTGTCTGCTCTCAAACCCTGTCTCCTAATAAGATGTTATCAATGACAATGCATGCCCAAAACTTCATTGGCAATTTTAATTTTGCCCCATCCTGTGGTCCTGTGATCTTGCCCTGCCTCCTTTTGCTTTGTGATATTTTATTACCTTGTGAAGCAAGTGATCTCTGTGACCCACACCCTATTTATGCACTCCCTCCCCTTTTGAAAATCGTTAATAAAAACTTGCTGGTTTTATGACTCAGGGAGCGTCACAGAACCTGCCGACATGTGATGTCTTCCCCGGACACCCAGTTTTAAAATTTATCTCTCTTGTACTCTTTCCCTTTATTTCTCAGACCAGCTGAGATGCTTAGGGAAATAGAAAAGAACTCATGCTAAATATCACAGGTGGGGTTTCCCCCGATATGCAACAATAAATAAAAGGAGGGGAATTCATTTGTGGTTCATTAACAAGTACAAACAAATGTACAGTTTGATGGAAGAAATAAGATCTAGTGTTTGATAGATCTGTAAGGTGAATATAGTTTATAATAATTGGTTATACTTTCATTTTATATTAAAATATGATCTACTCTTTATATTCAAAATAGTTAGAAAAGAATAATTTAAATGTTACTAGCATAAAGACAAATATTTAAGGTGATAGATATCCCAATTAATGGATTTGCTCTTTACAAATCACGTGAATGTATTAAACTATTATATGTATCCCAAAGATATATGCATCTATTATACATCAATTTAAAAAAAATTTTAAGTCACTTTCATCTTGGAGATTGCATTCTAGTGGAGGAAGGGAAAAGCAACAATAAGCAAAATATATAGTAGATGGTAGTAAATGCTATGATGAAAATAATGCAGAAGGAAGAAGATGGTACTTATTTGAGCATTAAACAATAGGAATTTAAAGTCCAGCGAAATAAAATCTTTCTGCAACAAACTTTGGAAATTTCAAGTATATTTATTGGGCCTCATGTAATAAAACAATGCAACATCTCACATCTTAAATTAATCCAAAAAGATTAAAAACTGTCTTTCAGTCTAAAGTCCTTAGACCTTCTCCAGATAATGCTAAGTATAAAGTATGATCAGTGTCACAGAAATCTTCTTATCAGTAAATCATTTTAGTTTATTTCCTCTGTCCTTTGTGGAAAAGACCACTGGGCACAGTCCTCTGTCCCAAGAATGTCATAATGCCAAACCACTAGTGTGGTGAGTTCAGAGGCAATGGACAAACCCCCTAAAGGAGGATTTTCAGTAAAGCTTTCCATGAAACACATACTCTGATAAATATTAAAAGGTGATATAGAAACAAATAATACTGTCACAGGATCCTCAGGGCATTACTTTTCCCTGGAAACCTCCGTGACTGAAAACTCCTTTGCCCAAGTTTTGCTTGGACCCCCCTGGCTCGTTCCACCACTCTGCCTGGTAGGCTGTGCTCAGCTCTCACTACTGGCCTGGATCCCACACCTGCAAAGGTCGAGCCAGGTGCAGAGTGGCAAACGTTGTGTGAGCAAGCCAGCATGAGGTTAAGCCACTGCACACAGGCGGTCACACTGGCTGTGGAGGGGAGGGCAGCTCCAGGTGCCAGCATGGGTGCCAGCTCCCTGTGAGGCTATGGCTAGACCAGTCATACTGCAAGTAGCTTCCATGGCTGGCAGCAGGGAACTTGGTGGCACCCAGAAGCTTGGAGACACCACAAACCACAGAGCCCCAAAGAGGGTGTCACAGCCCTGGGTCAGGGAGCTCCTAGGTCATCACTCACAACATGGTGAACAAGGGGCAAGTTTCAGCCTTTTTTTCAGGCCTGCCCATGGCTGCCCACGGACCAATCAGCACATACTTCCTCCCCTCTGCAGCCCATAAAAACCCTAGTTACAGCTCTTTCAGCCCCACCATTTGACAGGTCCCCAGTTCTTGTCCCATGTCCAGAAAGAATGAGGTATGCCAACAAGTAGACAGTAAGCAAGGTGAAGAGGTGCTTTATTGAGTGATACAACAGCTCAGAGGAGACCTTCAATGGATAGCTTCTCTCTGCAGGCAGGGCATCCATTGTCTGTTCAGCTCTCAGCAGACAGGAACCCCACAGTGGGTAGCTTCTCTCTGCAGGCAGGTTGTCCTTTTGTCTCTCAGAGTCTGGCTGAGTCTGGAGTTTTTATGGGCTTTAGAGGTGAGGAAGTGTTTGCTGGTCCATGGGTGGCCATGGGTGGACCCAGAAAAACACCGTAAGTTCTCACTCTGATCCACAGAATTGGCAGCCCAGCCCCCAGCCCTCAGGTCGTCCATGGCCTGAAGGTGGGGTTTCACTGGGGACCCATCCCTTTCCATCCTGAAGCCTGTCTGCCTCCTGCTGCCATTAACCTGCTATCCATGGTGCTCATGACACCGAGGCTGTTTGTGCTGAGGGGTGCCTGCAGGCCTGCACCAAGCTGCCCTTAGTCCCCCTTGGCCTCCCTCCCATGCTCATCAGTGCCCAAAGTTTGGAAAGGATTGAGACAGCAGGGTACCGGCATGTCAGCACGGCCCCAGGTGCATGCACACTCGGCATGACAGTGCCTAGGCTTGGCCACAACTTTGCTCCAAATCAAAGCAGGTGCCAGGAGCAGGGAAAAGCCAGGCAGCGGGAGCAGGCACTTCCAAGCCTGCAGGGGAAGAGGGGCTTCCTGAGCCCCCAAGAGAGCTGAGACGCCCGGATCTACAGCCATGGCTGGGTGACTGCCATCCAAGAAGGTGGAGCTCCTGCCCCTCCAAGTTGGAAGGGGGCAGGACTTCTGCATGTTCCTGGCTACCGCCAGGCTCCATGGAGCATGCAACCCCAGCTGCACCTCCCCCATTGCAGCTGGCATCATGGCAGCAGCTGCTCCAGCTGCTGCTGCCATCAATAATCATTCCTTGATATCTTTGAAGAGTTGCTTCCAGGAATCTCCATGGATACCAAAATGTAAGGGTGCTCAAGTCCCTGATATAAAATGGTTATTTGCATATAACCCATGCACACCCTTCCCTATACATTGAATCACTGCTGGATTACTTATAATACCTAATACAATGTCAGTGCTGTGTAAATACTTATTATACTGCACTGTTTAGGAAATAATGACAAGAAAAAAAGCCTGTACATGTTCAGTACAGGCACAACTTTTTTTTTTTTTTTTGAGATGGAGTCTTGCTCTGTTGCCCAGGCTGGATGCAATGGCACAATCTTGGCTCAGTGCAACCTCCACCTTCCAGGGGTTCAAATGATCCTTGTGCCTCAGCCTCCCAAGTAGCTTGGATTACAGGCACCCCACCATGCCCGGCTAATTTTTGTATTTTTAGTAGAGATGGGGTTTCACCATATTGGCCAGGCTGGTCTCAAACTCCTGACCTCAAGTGATCCACCTGCCTCAGCTTCCCAAAGTGCTGGGATTACAGGCATGAGCCACTGCGCCCAGCCCAGGCACAACTTTTTATCCAATATTTTTTGATCTGTGGTTAACTGAATCTGTCAATGCATAACCCACAGAAACAGGAGCCAGCTGTAATTGCTTTTCATAGTCAAATACAATTGCCAAATGCCATGTTAAACAGAATTAAAGAATTTTTTTTTCACAAACTGAGTCTTTACTGTCCAAAAGTGAATACTGAAATCCCAGTATAGGGATAAATAACCTTTACTAAACATTTGACCATGGAACCTTCTTTTAAAAAGTTGCTTAGGACTCGGCTTCCCTGAACATTCTTTCAGAATTGTAGGCTTTAACTACTTATTTTTAGTCCATGCCTCCTATTAAAGGTCCTCAAAAGAGCTTTATAATTTTGGCCAATCTTTTTAATGTGGGGTTATTATAGCAAGAAATATGTTTAGAATGATATGAGTGTGTCATCCTTAATGTATGACTGAGGGCAGATTTATTTTTTAGTTGACAAATAAAAAGTATACATATTTTATGGGGTATGATATGATGTTTTAAAATGTGTATACATTGTGGAATGGCTAAATAAAGCTAATTAACATATGCGTTGCCTCATATTCTTAACTATTTGTAGTTAGAACACTTAAAATCTACTCACTTATGTGTGGACTCTAAAAAAATCAAACTCATACGAACAGAGGAGAAGGATGGTACCAGAGGCTGGGGAGAAGTAGTCAGGGAGATGTTGGTCAAAGGGCACCAAGTTTTAGACAGGAGGAATAAATTTAAGAGATCTTTTGTACAACATGGTGACTATAGTTAATATTAATATATTACAGATTTGACAACTGCTGAGAGAGTAGATTGTTAGTGGAGATTGGTGATGGAAGCTACCCAGGAAATAAAGAGTTGATATATTGAAATGGGTGGAGGCAGAGCAAGATCATAAAGGGAGAAGAAAGCCAATAGATTATCTCCCTAGAGGCAAATTTCTCTTACAGTTTTGCTAAGAGCTAACCGTAAATAGAATAAATCCATAGGCTTAATAAATATTAGTTAATCTTTCCTCAAGCCTTCCTTCATATTTAAAAATTCAAAGTTCCTTGAGGATACTGGCCAATCATTTAATAATATTAATGGTTCTCTCCTGGCTCAGTAAAAACTTAAAATGCAAGTTGGGCATCTACTATTTATAACCTATCATATTAGCTTGTTTACATG